>NW_008706055.1:0-3034 GCF_000186865.1 Aureococcus anophagefferens
CGGACGGGGTTTCCGCCGTCCGGCGGGCCTGCGCCGCCTGGACCCGCGACGACGCGCCCGTTGCGTGGACCGCTATGCGGCTGGCCCTCGCGCACCTCGCGTAGGAGTAAGCGCCCCCAGTCCCGAACGGCATCGCCGCATCCGAGATACTTGGTCCCGCTCAACCCACTGTGCGCCTCGTAAAACGGATCGACCAAATTCGATTCGGGGATGATAAAACAGCGAAGGGGGGCGTAGGGAAGCGTCACGGGAGGACACGACTAGGGCGGAGGCGTACGCGAGCACGGCGACGAAGAGGGCACGACGACGTAGGGCGGCTACTGCTCGTAGGCGACGCCGAAGGTCCCGCCGGTGCCGCGGGCCGCGCGGGCGTAGGCCGCGTCGCGGGCCCGCTTCGCGGCCGCGTCCCGGCCGTAGTCGGGCCGCGGGATCGACGACGGGGCGCCGATGAGGCCGAGGCCTTCGATCTTGATCCGCGCGACCGCGCGCACGGAGGCGACGCCCCACTCGCGGTAGAGCCGCTGCTTCTGGATCGACTTCGCGTGGTCGAGGCTCGTGGCGCCGGCCTCGACCCAGGTCCGCTCCGCGATCTCCTCGGCGGCCATGGCCAGGACCTCGTGGGCGCCCTTGCTCAGCTCGCCGAAGTAGCCCGCCACGAAGCCGACGACGGAGCCGAAGGATCCGAGGCGGCGCTCGAAGGGACCCGGCGAAGCCTCGTCCGGGTAGAACTTCTTGTCGAGCTTCTCGGCGTGCAGGCGGTACTCGCGGTTGATGATGCCCGCGCGCTCGTCGCACGGCAAGGTGCCGCCTCTGCGGGCGGGCGACCGGCCGTAGCGCGACTTGGCGAAGCCGATGGTCTTGACGTCGGCGAGCTGCGCGGCGCGGCCGCCCGGCACGAGCTTGAAGTCCGGGACGATGCCGGCCTTATCCCGGGCCCCCTTGCCCGCGTGCTGCTCGAAGAAGGACGTGGCCGCGTCGGCGGGCACCAGGTCCGCGAAGACGCCGAGGACCTCCCGGTCGTAGGACACGCGCGCCTCGCGGAGCGCAGAGAGGAGTCTTTAAGCGGCTAGCAGCCTACTAGGGGTGACTCCTCGCCAAACGCACCAGCTCTCTCCCTTCCCTGGCATGAGCACGTCCACGAAGAAGCAGCCAGCTGGGGACCGAGGCCTCCCTCGGCGGACCATGCACCTCACAAGGCGCGCAATGGTCCAATGCTGATGCGAGCCTGCGGATTCGAACTCGGCCAAGAGCCCTACACCGCAGCCGCGCTTTCCGCGGGGCTAGACTGTACCTTGAACCGGCCGCCAAAGCAGCCGGCCCGCCTCCGTGCAGTCGTTACACGCCGCTGGATTGAACTGGTCCAACGACGCTCGGGATTCCCGCCCCGCCAGCTGCCCCATGCTCCTCCGGCACAGTCAATGGCAGCGACAGGTTCTGGTCGACGGTGGTCACCGTCGGCCGGCGGCTTCCCCCGAACAGGAGGCGTCGCTGCGCGTGGTCGAAGGCGACCGCTTCGCCCGCTAGCCTTCGCGGCACCGCCTGGCCGGCTAGCCGCGTCGGCCTGCGCGGGCGTCGCTGCGTCATCACCGCGCTTCGTCCCTATTCCAGGCAGGCCGCGAAGCCCGCCCGTCTCGGGCGTCCGCGCGGCTCCCTCGGCGTTTCACAAGTGACCACGCGGAACTCGGAGCGAGCGGAGGAGCGCCGACCTGCCCGGTGTGACGCAGCTCGCCCCCGGCCCAAAACGCGCGCGAGATCCCACTCTCGCGCGAGTCGCGCAGGACGCCGGACAGCCGTCCTCTTCGCGCCGGCTAGCCGGCGCGGCGCTGGCCGCGGTGGCGCGCGCTCCTTGCGGAGTACGCGCCGACGCGCGGCCGGCCGCCGTCGGCCACGTGCCGGTACCTACACGCGGGCCAACTGCAGCCTCCATTGTTGAAATCCCGGCAGATCGGCGTGTCGTCCTCGTCGTCGTTGTCGTCGTCGTCGTCGTCGCGTCGTCGTCGTCGTCGCTTCCGTCGTGCGTCGTGCTTCCGGTGCTTGGTGCCGAGCCGCGCGGCGTCTTTGAGCCGCGCGTTCTCGGCCTTCACGCGGTCGAGCTCGTCCTGTAGGTCGTCCCTGTCCTGCTTCCGTCGCTTCCTCTTCTTCTGGTTCCTCGTCAGCTTCGTCGTCGTCGTCGTCTCGTCCGTCCGCCCGCGGCCGGTCCGCAGCGGCGCCATGTCGATGTTGAGCCTCGTGAGCGTGTAGTTGAACTTGTCGTAGGGCATGGACGCCTCGTCCTTGAGCGTCCCGAAGCGCAGCGTCGCCCCGACGGCGATGCGGCGCTCCTGGCCCGCGGCGAGGCGCTCGCCGCCGAGCCAGAGCCCGGCGGCGGTCTTGCCGTCGGACATGGTGTGCGTCGCCACGTACGCCACGTCCATCCCGTCCTCCAGCGCCACGCGCAGCGTCGCGTGGCTCGCCGACACGAACGGGCGCAGCGTCGTCGTCGCCGTCCGCTCCATGTCGACGAGAAGGATGTCCGCCGGCGGCTCGCGGCCGACGACGACCGTCGACTCGGCCACCAGCTCCACCGGCTCCGTCGACGCCGCCGCGGCCGCCGCCGTCGGCCGCAGCACGAAGGCGATGCGCGGCGGCGCGTCCGCCCCAGCCTCGTCGACGCACGGCGGCTGCGTGAGCACGAAGCCCTCGCCGCCGTCGCGCTCCGGCGACACCGGGGGCTGCGTCAACCCCTCCATCGGAAAATGAACGATTTTGCCTCTGTGAATATCACGGATGCTTCACCGCGCGCGCTCGACGCGCTCCGACCCCTGCCCGCCGGCCGCGCTCGACTTGCTGCGATCCGCGTGCACCGCGGGAGCGGGCATCACGACTCGCCAGCCGGGGCACGCGTGCGGCGGTGCACGATGGCGCGGCCGGGCTCGAAGGCGAGCGTGAGGTGGTTGAGGCCCGGGCGTGTGGGGTCGAGCCGCCACGCGAGCGCGCAGGCGTAGTACGTGCAGAACGTCGTGAAGCGACTCGTCGCCGGGAGCGACGGCGACGG
>NW_008706056.1:0-1850 GCF_000186865.1 Aureococcus anophagefferens
AATCTCATCAGAAGCAGCACGAAGTGCACCAGGCTCCAGACCATAGGGAGCACCAACAAAGTCAAGGGAGCCACCGTAAGAACCGAATGGAGTCGGCCGCACCTCGAAATTACTTTGAGGAATGTAACGCAACGCGGTGGTCATTATGTTCACCGCATGCGCCGCGTTACCGTCGGTAAGCTTGTGCAAGAACCTGTGCAACTCACCCTCCATCGCGCGCAGCTCATCCGGCCCGACATCATCGCAAGCAGCGGCCGCGCGAGAAGCGCCTTGTGGCATGGCGTCACGCCCGGCACGGGGCGCCCTTCCGCAGCCCGCGGGGCCCCGAACGCCCCGGGCGGGCCGAGCTAGCACAGCGGGTGGGTCACGAAGCCCACCGGAGGTCCTCGGGCAGCGATTCCACGCTAAACGCCCACCATCGTCTAAGCCGCCCTAGACGATAGACTAACGCGTCCTTAGCGAATAAAGATTGCGCGGAAGGGTTCTGGAGTCCCCCGCGAGGCGTGAGCAGCGGTGTTGCTTTGAAGGGCAAGCGGCTGTGTTGAGGTCCCTGTTGAAGTGCAAGGTTTGAGGTTGAAGCCCAAATTGAAGCGGCGTTTAACACTGCATACAGGGTGGATTTTACCTCATCAACACGTGTGTTGACATGCCCGGATCATCCTGATTACAAAAAAGACCGGTGGTGCCGTCGCCTCTTGTAAGCTTGCGATGAGCGCGCCCGTCGTCACACAGCGGAAGCGACGCTCCCGAGGCGACCTGGGTCCATCGGCACACGAATTGCGCTACGCGGAACCGACGCTGAACGGCGACGGCTGCTATTTGGACGGTTCTCTCGCGCGCGACGAGGGCGACGTCCGCGACGCTTTGAACCGCTCAAAGCGCGCGGCGAAGGCCTCCGCGGCGTCGCACCCCGCCTCGGCGCCCCGCGTCAGCCTGGAGCTGCCGCCGCGGCCGAACTTTAACGAGCTGGGCGACGGGGAGGCCGCGCGCCGCCGCGAGGCGATCGCGTACTTCTACCGCATGATCGGCGCGCCGGACGAGGAGACCTGGGACGGCCCCCGCGGCTGGGCGGTGTGGGTCAGGAAGCAGATGAACATGTCGCCCGAGTCGACGCGCTGCGTGAAGGAGGTGTTCCGGCAGCTGCGCGACGCCGACTCGCAGGGCGTCCTCTACGACCCGCGCGCCTGCGACCTGCTCGCGGGCGCGGCGCCCCTCATCGTCGAGGACTCCATGGAGGCGACCATCGTCTGCAACGCGGTGCAGCAGGGCGTGAGCCTGGGCCAGGCGACGGTGCTCGTGAACGTCGCCCGGGGCAAGGCCGTGCCGGAGCGCGCGCCCTTGAGCTACAGCGCCGTCCAGGGCTACTGCGCGCGGTCGGACGTCGTCGACGTCGCGAAGCGCGGGACGAAGAAGAGCGGGAGCCTCGACGTGAACTCGCCAGGAGTCCTGGGACACCCTCGATTTGCGGCTCGCTCGCGGTTTCGCGCGCGTTCCGCGCTCGTTCCGTGGCCGGTGTTTTTGCAGAAGAACGTCGAGGTAGTGGCGATCCATTAAATTGGAGCTAGGTTCTGGACCGAAAGGTGCTGTCCAATGCTTAAAAGCGTCCAATTCGGTGACGCGCGCGCGGACGGACCACACGCCCCGTGCGGGACTCGTTCGTCGTCTCGGGCTGCCTCCAGCGAGTCGGCGCGGCGGACTGCGGTCGCCGCGCGGCGCCCGGGCGGTCGAGCCGTCCTCACGGGACCCGAGCGCGGGCACAATTTGACCGGCGGCGAGCACGATCTTGCGCTGGAACACCGACAGCCTCTCAGGCGCCGATTTCAGCGAGATGCTGCCGACCGCCGATTTCG
>NW_008706056.1:1932-4283 GCF_000186865.1 Aureococcus anophagefferens
TATTAGCATCGCCCCTAATCGCCATAGCCCCCTATATTCCCAGCCCCCAGTAGCCCCGAGTAGCCCCAACATAGGTTCAACATCAGCCTAAATCGGCACGGTGAAGCACACATCAACATCGACCCAAAAAAAACACAATGACGCTAAGTATCTTATTTAGATGAAGTCAAGGTGAAGGCAAGTTGAAGGTGATATCATATGGTATCCGCCCCGTATCCCCCGCCGATTTACCCCCGCACGGGGGTTAAACAAGGCGGGGGATGCGGGGCGCATGAGGAGAACAAATCTATGCATGATCCGACACTAACGATGGTTGAACGATATCTGACGCTGCGTTTGGCATGTTCCGGGCCACGGGAGGAGAAATTGAGAGCACTTCGCGGTAGGACGTCGGGGTCGGCGGTCCTAAAAAATTACTCCATGTCGTGCGAGGCGAAGCAGGGGCCGAAGACGCTCGTACGGGCGCTCCCGCGGCGCTGAGGGGACGGAGATGAGGGATCTTAGTTTCTGCGGATTCCCCCAGGGCATGGACTGAAGTTTCGGGACGTCCGACCCCGAGTTCCTACTGCGAAGTACTCTCATAATCTCCCCTCGAGACTCGCAACATACCAAACTCAGAGTCAAAAATCGTTCGAACATCGTACTGCAAGCGTTTGTGGTCCACAACTCGCTTAGGATACCTAGGATATGCGTCTCATTTTTGAAAGAGACAAAACCCATCTGCTAGCGATAACCCGGATCTTATTATACTAGAGTATCGAAATCTACGCTAGTCGCATACTACCCCGAGAAGCGTCTATAAGGAGCAGGTCCTTGTATGCCGCTCGCGCGAGCGAACCTGCCATCTCGAGTCCAAAATCAGCACCCTCGCGAGCCACTACAGCCCCCGACTCGGAGACGGCCACCTAGCGACCCCAGGACGTCCGCTGAGCTCAGCGGAACCGAACGCACATATATACACCCCCACCAGGAATTAATCTCAGAGACTCAGGGGGGTCGACCGTGAACGGACCCCAATTGGCGTAAAAGCAGTTTCCGCCCTCTTGTCGACCTGCGGCGCGCTCGGGACAGGCGCGCCAGACCTCCCGCCCGTACAGACAACGCTAGCGTACATATCGAACACAGGCCCCGCCCTGTGCTGGCGACACCCTCTAGTGGAGCTGCAGCGATTGAAGCGGCTTGAGTGCAAGTACGAGAATTGAGGCCCACTTATTTGTCGAGGCGGTCGCCAGGATCAAGGCGGTCGCCAGGATCATCGGTGCAAGTAGATCGGTGCAGAGGAGGCCGGTAAGACAATGGAAACATGGTGCACTGCAACGTTGTCAATGATTGTCCCCCTCCAGAAGGGATCGAGCAAACTGAGGGAAAGAAGCTAGACCACGCCCAGCTCCAAGCAACTCAGAGTGTTCCTTCAGATTGTCTTCTATACTCTTGCTCCCCAAGACTCGAGCGATGCTCGGAAGAATCGACCAACCTTCATCCACTCGATTTGGAGAGAGCAGCAAGCTGATTCCCAGACCGTGAGTTTCAACAACAGCTCCCCAATGGAACTGGTCGCCGTACAGAGGCAATACAATCAATGGTACACTAGCAAGAACGCTTGCATGAAAAGAACCGGAATCACCTTGAGTGATGAAGACAGAAGCGAACGGGAGATAGGCATACTTGTGATGCCGATCTTTTGAAGACACGAAACGAATGGAATCGTATCCTTGCCGACACCAGTATTCTTGGTCGGTAACTTCGACTAAGGAGATGTACTCTGACTGGGCAAGGGCCTGCAACACAGCGGGCAGATGACTGTTTTCGTGGCAGATTGAGTTGAGCGATACGAATACAATGGGCGCTTTGACATTTTCCAACCAAGTTTTCATCTCACCATCCAGGGCGGGGGGCGATTCAAACAGGGGTCCAATGTACTGTGCATCGCGTGTTGGGCAAGTCAGGTAACCATTTCCGAGAACGAATTGAGGTCTTGTGCAGTAAACAACAGTTTCCGTAAGGAAATGACTGGGAACTCCAAACATACTGTCCAATGTTTTCCTTGGTGTGAAGAAAAGCATAACACGCAATGCAAATAGTGCCAAAAGTAAGTATATTTTTACAGCAAAGAAATCTACCGTACATAGGGAACCAAGTCTAAATAGTTGGCAAGAGCTTTGGCATGCATCGATGATGAATTGTGGTCGGAATTTGACCCCTTCGTGGAAGAGAACAATACGTGGTATGGTTTTACATTTTGCAGCAAGCGCCTCGCCCTTGAATATTGAGTCAGACACGCTCGCTGATATTTTGTCCATGATAACTAGCGTTGGCGGCGATTCTTTGAACTCTTGCGTCAGTGCATGTCT
>NW_008706056.1:4672-5603 GCF_000186865.1 Aureococcus anophagefferens
GGGAATATAATTCGGCTCCTTATATTAAGGGGATTTACCTTAGTTCAATATAGCTTCAACTTGAAGTGAATACCAACAAACGCCCAAAACCTTTACAATTTCACATAAATTAATTTTTTTATCCCATTAGATATAAATCTTTTAGTACCGCTTTCAGTACCGCTTAATTTTTACTGGCAATTAAGCAAACGCTAAACAGACGATGTCGCCGGCTCTATGGAAGACTTATAAAAGTCTCAGGCTCGGTGAGCGCGAATCTCCTGAGCCTGAGGCACTCCATTAATAGAGTAGGGTTAGACAAGGGGGGAAGAACGAGGGGGCGATATTCTCGGGATACCCCCATTAGGCTGCTTCCCCGTCCCGGATCTTACTATCTCGCTAATTAGTCAAGCCCGAGTATTCACGTTGACGTTCGAACGTGCTGGTCCTGTCACATGCGCTGACCGCGATCTTTATTCGCTAAGGACGCTCGCGTCTATCGTCTAGGGCGGCTTAGACGATGGTGGGCGTTTAGCGTGGAATCGCTGCCCGAGGACCTCCGGTGGGCTTCGTGACCCACCCGCTGTGCTAGCTCGGCCCGCCCGGGGCGTTCGGGGCCCCGCGGGCTGCGGAAGGGCGCCCCGTGCCGGGGCATTCAGCGCTGCTCGCAGCGCCCCGCGCGCGGCGTCTTCGTGTCGCTGCAAACGTGCGATTTCGCTGCCTCTGGCGTGCTCGTTTGTGTTTTCCGAGAGTGTGGAGGTAGGGTTGGGGCGCGGGTTGCCGTTTTTTTTTTTCGTGCGTCATGTCTTCGCCCGCAAAGAAGTCGAAGGTCGTTTGGATCGGAGAAAGCTACCATCGAGACATGGCCGAAGCTACGGAACGTCTTGTGCGTATAATGAAGCAGCTGCGCGTGCGAGAAGCCTCCATCTGCTGCAGTAATAATGGGACCAAA
>NW_008706057.1:0-1835 GCF_000186865.1 Aureococcus anophagefferens
GCTTGACGCCGTGGGTCCGCGTCTCGCGGACGAAGAGCGGGTCGGGCTTGGCGAAGCCCAGCGGGTACGCGCCGCCCTGCGCGCCCTCGAGCCAGTACTCGCGCTGGCCCTCGCGGCGGCTGTAGAAGCCGTAGGCCAGGGGCCCGAACTCCGCCACGTAGGAGCAGACGCGCATGAGGCCGAAGGTCGCGAAGTACATGCCCGGGTCCACGTCCGCCGTCACCGCGAGCACGACGCCGGCGACGAGCAGCCCCAAAGAACAGATCGACGCGATGTAGAGGCTCTGCTTGCCCGCGTCCTTGAAGCAGTCGCGGCAGAGCCAGCAGACGCCGTGCAGCGCCGCGCCGGGCTGGACGCAGGGGCACGTCGCGAGCATGCGCAGGAGCAGGTCGTAGACGACGAGCAGGAACGACGAGAACGCGACCCAGAAGCAGTAGACCGCGAGCGACTCGTGCACGGGGTGCTCGTGCTGGATGTAGGCCGACATGAAGAGCGAGAAGCAGACGACGCAGAGGAAGTAGCAGACGCGGTCGAAGCGCTCGAAGGGGTGCAGCGCGTGGCCGCGCCACGTGCTGATGAGCGTGTGCTCGTTGTCGACGTAGAAGCACCAGTCGCCCCACCAGTCGTCCTTGCCGCCGAACCAGACGACGCGGCCCAGCGTGAAGCCCTCCTGGAGCGCGCGCTCGTCGTGGTTCGTCGGCGCCTCGGGGTCGCGCAGGTCGTCGTCGCCGCCGGCGTTGACGAGGGACACCATGGCCGCCGACGCGAACTCCAGCGTGCCCGCGCCGCCTCGCGCCGCCCCGCCTCGCGCCGCCCCGGCTGAGGGCGACCCGAGCGAGCGCGAGGATGCGGACGCGGTCGCGCGCCGGGGGCGCGCGCGACGACGGCGCAAATGTTGAGGGCCGGTTTGTTGCACCGTCAACACCAACCCGCTGATCTCGTCCCGGCGCCGGCGCCGGCGCGCCGTGGCACCCGCCGACGTGCGCTTCGGTCCCGCTGATCTCTCATGGATGCTGGCCGTCCGCCACGACCTTCTCAGCTCACTCGCGCACGTCTTCGCGCGCGCGCAGCACGCTCCAAAAACGTGATTTTCGCTGGGCTGATGCACGGCACGCCGAGCACGAGCTGCGCTTCGTCCGGACCGGCGCGAGGCCGGGAGCTGCGCATCGTCTCGCCTTCTCCAAGGCTTAGGTGAGTTCCCTGCAACGCATCGTCGCCACTCTCGACCGCTTCGAGATTTCCTGCCGATGTGCATATCGAGCGCGACGAATGCCTTCGCCGAAACCGGCGCCGCGAGCTGCTGCAGAGCCTCCAGCCAGCGAAGTGCGCGCGAGGCGGCGTTGCGGTACGATATGTCTCGCGTCTGGACGCCACCTTTCCGACGGCGAGGGCCCGCACATGTCCCGGGACCCGCGTTCGGACGGCTGAGCGCGTCGGGCCGGATCTTCACGGCCTGTGCATATCGAAAAGACGTCGCCGTCTCGCGGCTCTGCGAGTTCGTTTCGACTCACACCGTGCCCACGGACGCCTCGGACACCACCGACGCGAAAATCCACACCTTTCGCGAGACGGCGTTTTCGGGTGTCGACGGTCCACGCCGGCGACGTCTTTTTCGGGCCGTTCGGACGCGATCTGTGCGATCTCGAGGGTCCGGCGGCCAGCAGGTCGACGCCCGAGACGCCCTTCGACGCCGCCGACTCGTGGCGCTCGCTGCGGGGCCGCCACGGCGACGACACGCGCCGCGAACGCGGCCAGGAGGTCATGGTGCCCTCATGGGCCGGAAACGTCCGTGGAGCGGTCGATTCCCGGCGGTGACGCTCGCGTCTGACCGCGCC
>NW_008706057.1:3504-5570 GCF_000186865.1 Aureococcus anophagefferens
GGCTCGCGCTCGTCGTGCCCGCGTTCAGCCGCAAGGGCCAGTTCAAGAACTTCGGCGACGACGAGTGGCGGCGGCGGCTCTCGGCGCCGGGCTTCGTGCCCGCGACCTTCGCGGAGCTCGTGGGCTGCGTCGCGGCCGTCGACTGCGTCGTCTTCGACTTTACGTGGAACCGCGACGCGCACGCGACGACGGACTCGGGCTCCTGGCTCGCGGAGAGCGCGCACGCCGCCCTCGGCGCCGCCGGCGACGGCGCCAAGACGCTGCGCGCCGCGGCGTCGGCGCCGCCGGGCAAGGACGCGCCGAAGCCGTCCGCGCCCTACGCGGCGCCCGCGCCGCGCGCCGTCGCGTGCTTCAAGAGCAGCCGCTACGAGCCCTACGTCGTCGTCCGCAACGACCCGGCGCTCGTGCCGGCCTACGACGCCAACTTCACGGGCTACGGCAAGAACAAGATCGAGCACGTGCGCCACCTGCGCCACGACGGCTTCGCCTTCGCCGTGCTGCCCCTCGGCTTCCTCGTCCACGCGCCCCACCCCTGGTCCAAGTCGAAGCGCGGCTGGATGAAGAAGGGCCGGGGCAAGCACACGACGGACAAGCTCTTCAAGGAGGCCGACTCCAAGTACGACGAGGCGTCGCTGCGGGACGGCGCGACGCCGCTGTGCCCCGGCGCGAAGACCTAGCGCGCGCGCGGTAACAATTCGAAGATGGGAGAGCTCGCGCCCACGCCGCTCACCGAATGCGCGCGCTACGAGGGGATCTACGCCGCGAGGCGGCGCGGCGCGCGAACGTCCCCCCGGGGTAGGCTTCATCGTATATGTTTACGTGCTCGATCCCCTTCAACTTTATTTTCCGGAAATGCGGGCTGCCGCTCCAGGCATGCCGGGTTTGCCGGGCCCGCTCGCGATGTGCAGCCCGCAAAAGGCAAACCACAACCACGCAACCAACAATCTAAAGCAACCCACAAAAAACAAACAACCATGCTGCGGTCGATCTTCACAGCGTCGCTCGGAGGTCAGGACCCCGCCGCCGGGTCCCCGGTCCATTAGGCGACGCGCCCCGCCTACGCGCGTAATGTCTGGCTTAGCTAGCGGGGCTCGCCGCAGAGCGCGCCGTCGATGACCGGGTAGGCCCGCAGGGGCCGCCGGACGAAGCGGTGCCAGATCTGGCGCCGGTAGGGCCGGCCGGGCGCCGCGGCGCCGTGCCACTTGTCGCTCCGGAGCGCCGCCGCGTAGGACCAGCCGTGCTCGTCGCCGTCCGGGTCCGGCGCGACGTGCCAGTCCTCGGTCACGTCCTGCTCCGGCTCGTCGGCCTTCTTGAAGGAGCCGTAGGCGAGGTCGAGGCTCGCGGGCCGGGGCACGTGGGCCTTGGGGTCGTCCGCGTCCAGGGGCACGGCGCAGCCCAGGCGGATCCAGCCGCCGTCGACGCGCGCGACGCCCGCGGGGCCCGGGCTGTCCGCGCGCTCGATCTCGAGGCCCGGCGCCGTCGCCTCGGGCGGCACCTCCTGGATCGTCTCGTCCTCGAACTCGGGCCCGAGGTAGTCGCCGCAGAGCATCGCGCCGCCCGTCATGGTCTCTCCGTCGTCCGCGCTGCAGAACGCGTCGTCCGCGCCGCCCTCGCAGGCCAGGCCCCCCGCCGTGCAAAAAAAGGCGGACCACGTGTGCGCCGCGGGGTCGTCCTTCCGCCGCTCGTAGACGAGGACGGCGTCGCGCCGCAGCGTCGCCTCGGCCTTCTCGAAGTCCGCGCGCGACGCGATCCGCGGGTCGCCCAGGAGTAGGACGCGGCCCGTGGCGTCGTGCTCGTCGTCGTAGAGCGGCACCTCCAGGACCGACTCGCCGTCCTCGCCGATGTCCCCGCCGCCAAAGTCCTCGGCGCTCACGAGCGCCGCGGCCTCGAGCGTGAAGTCGCGGTCCTGGCGGCCCGACGCGCGGTGCAGGCCGAAGAGGAGGCTCGCGCCCGGCGGCAGCGGCAGGGCGAAGTCGTAGGGCGACGCCGCGGCCGCGAGGTCCCGGGCGACGACGGTGCGCGTCTCCTCGTAGAAGGCGACGCCGCCGGCGGCGAGCACGCGCGCG
>NW_008706058.1:0-2328 GCF_000186865.1 Aureococcus anophagefferens
CGTCCGCGCGCGGTACGGGGGAATGTCCGCGATGGTCGGGAACGCGCCCGTCAACACGCCCTGCAACAGCGGCGAGTAAGCCAGCACGCCGATGCCGCGCTGCCGGCAGAACGGCAGGATCTCGAACTCGATGGCCCGCGTCAGCAGGTTGTACGCCAGCTGGTTCACGGCGATGGTGACGCCCGTCTCCAAGGCGTCCGCGAGCTGCCGGACGCCGAAGTTGCTCACGCCGATGTGCTTGATCTTGCCCTCCTTCTGGAGCTCCATCAAGTCCAGGAAGGCCCGCTGCGACGGCGGCACGGACTCCGCGGCGACGGCTCCCGTCGTGGCGTAGTCCCGGCCTCCGGCGGCCGTGCGGTCGCCGGCGAAGTGGGCCATCGAGCTGGCGTTTATGGGCCAGTGGACCATGTACAAGTCGACGCAGGGCACGTCGAGCCGCGCGAGCGTCTCCTCCGTGTACTTGCGCACATCGCCGCAGTTGTTCGGCAGGATCTTCGAGCCGATGACGACCTTGGCGCGCGCGTCGGGCGCGAGCGCCTTGAGGGCCCGGCCGAGCTGCTTTTCGGAGCCGCCCTGCGCGTAGTCCGCGGCCGTGTCGACGTAGGTGACGCCCGCGGCCGTGGCCTGCTTGAGCAGGGCCACGGCCATGTCGTCCGTGAACTCGAGGCCCCAATAGTCGTCGGCGCCGCCGGAGCCGAACTGCCAGGTCCCGTAGCCGAGCCTACCAAGCATGACGATTTCTCATTGTTTTCCCACCCAAAATCCCTCGAAAATCGTCACGGCCACAGGACGCTGAGCCGAGCGCGCTCAGCTCCAGGCCGCCGGCGCGGTTCGTCTTCATCGTCGCGCCGACGGGCGCCTCGCCAGATCCTTTGCCCATTGCCAACTCGCGATGATGTTCTTAAGCGCGCTTCAAGTACGTCTTCAAGCTCGACGGTTGTAGTCGTTTTGTCGTCGAGAGCTCGCGACCGGCCATGGATGCAACCCGGCGCCACCCCAGCCATCGAAGAAGGACGGCGTGGTCATGAAACGGAGGCGCCTTTAAAAACCCGCGCCGCGCGCCGGGCCTACCACCGGGCGATCTTGGACTCCTTGGGGAGCTTCCACGCGAAGGGCTTGCCCGGGATGGGCGGGAGGCCCTTGGCCTTGCAGTCGGCGACGATGGCGTCGGCCTCGCCCTCCCACGCGTAGTGGACGAGCTGGTCCGCGTCCTGCTTCTTGATGCTCTCCGCGAGGGCCTCGTGCGTCGCCGACATGGCGGAGCGCAGGCCGTCGGGCGAGTAGCGGCTCACGGCGATCTCGTAGTTGAGCTTGCCGAAGTTGCCCGCGGAGCCCTTGGACATGGGCGCGGGCGCCTCCTCGCCCTCGGCGAGCGCGGGCGGGTTCTCGCCCTCCTCGATGGCCTTGAGCTCGCTCGGGTCGAGGTACTTCTTCGCGAGGATGACGGCGCGCTCGCGCCGCGCGCGCCGCGTGTCGCGGCCGAGGTAGCCGATGTCGAAGACCTCGTCCTGTGCTCGACGCGCGGGATCTGCGGCGCCGGCCGCGAGCCGGGCGCGGGGTTCCTGCGGGGGGCGCGGGTGAGCGCCGGGGCGGTTCTCGCGGGGCGCGCGCGCGAAAAGGGGCGCCGGCGCGCCACCGGTAGCCGATGATGCGGTCCACCTTGCCGGGGCCCCCGGGCACCCAGTTCGCCTCGGGCGTCGGCTCCATGGTGTGCGGGCGGAGCGGGCGGAACTGGAGGTTGTGCACCCACTTCTGCGCGAACTCGGGCAACAGCTTCGCGAGGGACCCGCGCCCGAAGTAGGACATGGTGCTCGAAAACCTCGACGCCGCGGTGGAGCTGCCTCAGTTTCGAGCCACACCAGGTCCTCGTCGCTCCCGAGCGCTCGGGGCGCGCCGGGGCAAAATGCGCCATTTGCGACGTCGTCCGGCGCGTCGCGCGACCCCTCCCGAAGACAAATCGTCGCGCCGCGCCCCGCCCCAAAACTACCCAAAGAAACACAAGCCAATTCTACCGGAGCCACAGGACGCCCAGGACGAGGAGGAGCGCGCCCGGCCCCGGCCTCCGACCCCGCGCGCCGCTCCGCTCGCTCGGCGTGCAGGACCCCTCCCAGATGGACTCGTTGTCCGTCGGGCACACCTTCTTGCACTCCGCGAGCAGGTCGGAGTAGACGTCGGACGTCTCGCAGTAGATGTTCGTGAGGCAGCGGAGCGCGTCGCGGTAGGCCCACGTGAACTCGTTGTCGATGTTGACCAGCCGCGGGCAGCAGCGCCGGTTCTCGATCTTCTTGATGTTGGGCCGGTAGCCCGCGAGGCTCCCGACGGAGTCCA
>NW_008706058.1:2983-5565 GCF_000186865.1 Aureococcus anophagefferens
CTCGAGCGGCGCACGGAGACGTTCCTGCTCCTCGACATCGTGTTGTTGGTCATGAACCTCGCGACGTCCGTCACGGGCGCGGTCTACTGGCGGCACGGCTCCGACGAGTCGAAGATCCTCTTCGACTGCGTCGTCATCCTGTCCTGGATCGCCCTCGGCGTCCTCGCGGTCACGACGGCCCAGGACAAGGTCAAGTCCGGGTCCGATTAAGAGGCGCCTAGTCCCGGCGCGCGCGGAGCGGGGCGTCGAGGTTCGGCTTGCCGGGCTTGACCCAGCTCTTGTTCGCGGGCGCGGCCCAGGCGCCGCGGCCGCCCCAGGAGCCCCAGGAGCCGCCCCAGGAGCCCCGCGACCGGCCCTTGCCGCGGCCGCGGCCCCGGCCGCGCGCGCGGCCCCGGCCGCGGCCCGAGTAGGAGAGCACGGGCCCCGCCGGCGCTTCGCCGTCGTCGACCTTGGCCTTCTTCGCCGGCGGCGCGTCGTCGCCGTCCGCGGGCGCCGCGGCCGCGTCGTCGCCCGCGGCCGCCGCGGCGTCGGCCGCCGCGGCGTCGGCCGGCGCGGCCGGCGCGTCGGCGAGCGGCTTGAGCTCCTCGCCGAGCCACGCCGCGAGCGACGCGGACATGTCCGGGCCGATCATCTCGTTCATGGCCTCGCGGAGCTCCTCCATCGTCTTCCCATTGGACACGAGGACGATCGTGTACTCCGCGAGCACGGGATCGCAGGCGACGCCGAGGATCTCCGCGAGCTTTTCGGAGATGGACGCCTGCAAGGCGTCGCGCTCGGACGTCGACAGCTCGCGCTCGAGCTTCATCGCGTCGAGAGCTGCGGCTGCGGCAAAGCGAGCGAGGGCACCGTGGCAGTGTGCTGTGCACTGCATCATCGCCCCGGATCGAAACGAGAGCCTGAAACTCCCAGCTTGGGGCTGTGTGCTTGGCGCACGCCGCGGCAGCCGCCGCCATGCGCCGGCGCAAGAGCACGGCGAACTTCATGGACCAGCGGCAGACGCAGAAGTCGATCCAGCACGCCGTGAAGCGCGTCATGGAGCTGTCGTCGCTGAAGCGGACCACGCGCAACCTGGCGGAGGTCATCGAGCAGGCCATGGCCGAGTGCAACAGCCGGGCGAGCCGCGACAGCAACTTCGCCCACCTCACGAGCGAGCAGCTGCAGCGCGCCCACGAGATGCACCTGAAGCTCTGCGAGAAGGCGGGCCTCAAGGAGACGCCGCGGAGCCGGCGGCGGTCGCGCGCCGCGCCCGAAACGACCGTCTCCGTCTCCGTCGCGTCGACGTCGTTTCTCCTGATTTTTGGACGGCTCGTGTCCGCTCGGTTAATCCTCGACGGAGCGCACAAAGAAGTCGCGTCGCATACGTTCACGTCGACGTCGTTGTTCCGCGCGCAGGTTGCACGCGCACCGGCGGCGGCGCATGACGCGCAAGAACTCGCGGCCGCCGTCCGTGCGCGACCGGGAGAACAAGCGCGAGGCCGAGGAGCGCTACGCCGCCGAGGAGATGCTCGGCATGCACGCCGGCGCGTGCCACCTCCGCGACAGCCCGCCGGAGGACCGGGAGTTCGCGCTCGACATGCTCGTCGCGCGCGCCGCCGCGCGGGACGCGCGCCTTCGACTTCCACGCGAGAGAAACGGCCGGGGCACGCGACGCTTCGGCCGTGGGTCGAGAGCTCGGACGAGCGCGCGCGACCCGTTCGCTCGAGGCGTCCGACGTCCGGGAGCGACGTCAGGTGGGCCGAGACCGTGCGCGAGCTCAAGAAGGACCGCGTGCGCAACGAGCGGGCCATCGAGAAGTCCTGGCTCATGATGGAGGAGGAGAAGCGCCTCGACGCGCTGAGCCCGCGGCTGCGGATCTGCTCGCTGTCCGTCATGGCCTGGGCGCAGTACGTGCGCCTGAACAAGCTCGCGCGGCGCAAGGCCGTCGTCCAGGCGAACGCGCGCGCGCTCAACGCCGTGCGCAAGCTGCGGGCGCGGAACACGAAGATGTGCGCGCTCCAGAACCTCGTCGCGTCCGCCGTCGCGAAGAAGGACAAGAAGCGGCAGGTCGCGCGGCACCTCAAGAAGGCCGCGGCGGCGCACAAGGCCGCGGCGCACCTCCAGGCCGTCTTCTCCGCGAACCACGCCGACGACCGCTTCCAGGACCGCGGCATGCCCAAGCAGACCCACGACCTCGAGCTGCCCGAGCTCGACCTCGAGCGCGACTGCGGCTACGTGCGGCCGGGCGAGCGCGCGGCGCCCGCGCAGGCGCTCCGGAGCTTCCACGGCAAGATCTCCTACCGGGGCAAGTGGGGCGGCCCGTCGCCGAAGCCGAAGCTCCCCGAGGCCGCGGCGCCGCCGGACTTCGACGACGCGTCCTTCGTGTCCTTCCGGGGCACGGTGGACCGGCCCCTGGGGCTCGGCGGCCGCGTGCCGCCGTGGCTCGCGTGCGGCGACGACGACGACGAGAGCCTGCCGTCCTGCGTGTCGCCGCTGTCGCGGCCGGCCATCGTGCCGCCGTCCCTGCCCGTCGCGCCGCCGTCGTCGTCGGACATCCTCGGGGCCAAGGGCGGCGCGGGCTGCTTCGCGCGCGCGCGGCGCCTCGT
>NW_008706059.1:0-3073 GCF_000186865.1 Aureococcus anophagefferens
CTCGCGACGGCGCGGACCTGGGCCGGGAGCGCGCTGCTGGGCCTGCTCTTCGCGCTCATCGGGGCAGCACAAGAGAGCGAAATTCCCAACTTCAAAGGCTCCGATCTCGGCCGTTTTCCACTCGTTTCGGCTGATTTTTGGACGAGCGATCATCTCTCGGAACGGTCTCGAAGCGTGGATGCTTTTCCCGGAACGCGCGCGCGCGGAACACTCACGTTGAAGCGACGTTGAATCACCCTTTTCCTGCCCAGGCGCTCATCGGCCTCAACGTGCAGCACGACGCGAACCACGGCGCCATGTTCAAGGACGGGCGGAAGAACGCGCTCTGGGGCCTCGCGCAGTCGTGGATCGGCGGGTCCCAGCTCATGTGGCTCCAGGAGCACGTCGTGCTCCACCACATGCACACGGGCGACGTCGAGTTCGACCCGGACGCGCAGCTCGCGCCCGTCATGCGGGGCCACGCGGGCGCGCCCTGGCTGCCCTGGATGCGCTTCCAGCAGTTCTACTTCCTCCTCGTCGAGCTCGGCTACGGCGTCATCCCCATGTTCATGTCCTTCTTCGAGGTGCTCTGCTGGCGCCACAAGTTCGAGCGCAAGTTCGCGCTGTCGCGGCTCGCGTGGCGCTGGGGGCTCCAGTCCGTCGCGCTCCACCTCCTCTTCTACGCGCGCATGGTCGCGGCGCCCGTCGCCGCGGGCCTCCGGGCCGCCGCGGCGGACCCGGGCGCGGCGGCCGGCGCGTGCGTCGCCGCGGAGCTCGCCAAGGTCGCGGTCACCGTCGGCGTCGCCGGCGGCTACCTCGCCTTCTTCTTCTTCCTCAGCCACAACTTCGACGGTGTCCACTTCGTCGCCGGCGCCGGCGAATCCGGCGACCAGCGCTACCCGGAGCGGAGCGGCTTCCTCCACCAGCAGGCGTCGAGCTCGAGCAACGTCGCGGGCGAGAAGCTCTGCGCGCTCAACGGCGGCCTCAACTACCAGATCGAGCACCACCTCTTCCCCCGCGTCGCCCACAGCCACTACCCGCACATCGCGCCCGTCGTCCGCGCCTTCTGCGAGCGGCACGGCGCGCCCTACGTCCACTTCGACTCCGTCGGCGCCAACCTCGCGTCCGTCTTCGCGTACCTCGCCAAGTTCTCGTCGCCGGACTACGACGCGCCCGTGCCCAAGCCCGAGGGGCCCAAGGCGGACTGAGCGACCCCGGCGCGGGGGGGGCGCCCGGAGGGAGCCCGCGTCGCCGCCGAGGCCGCGCCGCCGCCGCGGGCGCCGGCGCGAGCGCCGGCGCGGGGCAGTTTACGCGGCGCACGTACTCGAGAGGAGGTGCCACCGGACGGGCGCGGTACCGCGCGGACCGCCGGCGAGCACCACATCACGTACTCTCATAAATCAACAACCCAGGAAGTCGCAATCCCGCCGCGCGCGGCGTCGAGCGTGTGATCAGCACAATTCATCGATTTGAGCGCCCTGGCGTGCGTCGCCGCCTGCATGCTCGTCAGCATCTGCGCCGAAGCACGCTTAGGGGCAGCGGGAGGTGGACCAAGCTTGCTCGTGCCGCCGCAAGCCGTCGACGCGCGGACACTACGCTCGGCATCCACCATCGTGGGGCTTGCTGTGCTGAATGAGCGGCCAGTTCAGTCTTGCCGCGGCTGATACGCCATGCGGCAAGACTCCGCGACGCGGAGTCTTCAGAAAACTTGTCACTGACAGTGGCGTTGTGATTTCAGGGCCTGCCTGCGGCGCGCCGTATCACCCTGGAGAGTGTCGATTTGGCGATGGTGCCAGAAATGCCCCGTCGTCGCGGCGCCGTCCTCCTCGATGCCCGAGGCCGCGGGGCCCATGGACCTCTCCTAAGCATCGCGCGCGCCTCGTCGCGCCCAGTGAGCGTAAAGATCAAGGGGCTGACAAGGCATCTCGAGGGCCCCTCTTCCACAGCGGCGCGAGACCTGGTGCACTGCTCTTTCTGTCAAACATCTGTCAAACAAAAGCACATGGTTAGAGTGAGAGTTAAATTAAGAGAATGGTCAGATTAAGAGAACACGGCTTTGGCCGGCGCATGCCTCCTGACACCTCTACCGCCGCGCGCGCGCGCGTCATATGCGCTGAAATTTTCAAAACATCTTCGACTCAACTTCGTGAGAAAAGCTCAAATCCGAAGAGTTTTCGTAATTCTCTTAATCTAACCCATCTCACAGCTATGGCTCCGGCGCCGTGAGCGCGCGCATAGACGCAGCGGTCCAACGATGTCCGTTTTGGACGCGCCGATTTTTGTCAGTTGTCTCCGCCGCCCGAGCTGTCCGCCGGCGGCCTGCCGCGCGTGTTTACGGCACCGGAATGCTCGGTTTAATTTTGCCCCGCTTAGCTTGCTCTTAATCTAACTTTCACGCTATACTATGATGGAAACAAGTAGGGTATGAAATGCTATGATGGAACCAATCGTTATTCATGAATATGCATGAAGTCTAAGTTCATGACATGGTACGGTTCCATCGCTCTCTCGATATTGGTTCCATCATACATATTAACTCATATTGTTTCCATCATACATATGAGGATATTGATTCCATCATGCATATCCGAGCGTGTTGGTTCCATCTCGCTTTATGCAATATTAAGTATTGGTTCCATCATACATATTCGACAATGTTGTTTCCATAAATGTATTGGTTCCATCATACATATCCGCTGGTATTGGTTCCATCTTGCTTTCTGGACACTGGTTCCATCTTGCTTATAGAGATATTGGTTCCAGCATGCGTATGGAGATATTGATTCCATCATGCATATCCGCGGGTATTGGTTCCAGCATGCCATTCCGGATAATAATATATTAGGTATTGGTTCCATCTTGCTTATAGGCATATTGGTTCCAGCATGCGTATGGAGATCTTGATTCCATCATGCATATCCGCGGGTATTGGTTCCAGCATGCCATTCCGGATAATAATATATTAGGTATTGGTTCCATCTTGCTTATAGAGATATTGGTTCCAGCATGCGTATGGAGATATTGATTCCATCATGCATATCCGCGGGTATTGGTTCCAGCATGCCATTCCGGATAATAATATATTAGGTATTGG
>NW_008706060.1:0-2629 GCF_000186865.1 Aureococcus anophagefferens
GGCTCTGTTGAGTCAGCTGCGTCGTCTTTGAATTTCTCGGTCGCCTCTAAGTCGAATGCACCCAGACTACTTTTTGCTGAGCACAAAGCCTTGTCAGGAACTTCTACTCGCTCTCGTTCCGGCGGGATCGACTTGTCAGCAACTCTCGAAGCATCCTCTCGTCCTGCGTCATCGCTAACACCCAGGCCCTGACCGTCGTGTGAAACGGCACCATCAATTATCGGGCCTCTACCAACGATGGTGGTGACTATTGTGCTCGGCACGCAAGCAGTTCCAATGACCGCGTCACTCCAGGTGTAGGTTTCTTCGGCAAGGGGCAACCATGGCCGTGCCGTGAAGTTACAGAGCAGCGTCGGGGCCCGCTCGACGACCGTCGCCCCGAGCTCGGCCATGGCCGCCGTCCGCTCGGCCGCGCACAGAAGTCCGTGCCTCCTTTAAAAACTCCGCCACCGCCGGCGGTACAATAGTATACTCTACTACGCAAACCAGCGCCGGCGCCTGAGGTAATCGGCTTTGCGACCGCCGTTCTCGGCGCCGCGACCGCCTCCTGCCGATCCAAGAATATCGGGCGGTCCGCCAGGACCCCGCCGAGGTTGCTGCGAAGCGGCGTCGACGTTCGTGGTCACCCGGACGCGCGCGGACGCGTCGAGTAACGGGATCGCAGCCGCGGCGCGCGGCGCCGCCTACCTCCGCCCGACGGCGCCGCGCAGACTTCGGGGCCGTCGGACCTTTCGGCACACTTCGCGCGCCGACCGCGGAGCCGTCTAGGTGTCTTCGCTGCTCGTCGTCTCGCCGGTGGAGCCCGCGGCGCGCCGGCGACGACGTCCGCGGGCGCCGCGGGCGGCCGCCGCGCGCGGCCTCGGTCCGCCGCAGCGACGCGCGGCGCGGGAACGCGTCGTTCGATGTCATCGCCGGCGGGGACCGGAGGCTCGCGAACGCCGGCGGCGCCCGCGCGGCCGAAGTCGTCGCCGCCGGCGCGAGGACGGCCGCGAGGGCCGGAGAGCCCGGCGCGGAGAAGACGCCCTTCGCGACCTTCGGGGCCGTCGCGCTGCGTCGCGATGGCGTCCGGGGGTCCGGGGCGGCGGTTCCCGCGCCCCGGCGCCTTCCGCAGCGGCCCCGGGCCGGGCCGGGCGCCGGCACGCGCGGCTTGGGGCGCCCAGACGAGTGCAGCGCGCCACTGCCAGGGCGCCGCGCGACGCCTAATCCCGCGAATAGCGCCGGTAGTACGCGCGCACGGCTCCCGCCCGGGGGCTCGGGGCGCCGCGGGACTCGGGCTTAGGGATCTCGGCAGGAGACGCGCGCGCGGCGGCGCGGCCGCGGCGGCGCGGCGGCGCGGCGGCGCCGCTTGCTCTCGGCGTCGCACAGTCGTTTGGAAAACCAGCGCGAAATTCCTCCGAAGTGGTTCCGGACGTTCTTGGCGGACACGTTCTTGAGCGTGCCCATGGCCGCTCTGAAAGGTTTCGAAAGCCACGTAGTGTTCCATCGCTTCTGCTTCTTCGCCGCCGGCTCGGGCGCAGAGGCCATGATGCGCTCCAGCGTCGAGCTCGGACCTCCGGCCAGAGCGAAGACGCCGTTCTCCCTGCGGTCTCGATACGTCGCGGCCGCTTCCGAGGCCCGGTTCGCGACGGTCGCGTCGACGACGGCCTGGTCAGCGCGCGGCAGGGGCGACCCCGTCGCGCGCGCCTGCACGCTGCGCAGCCGCCGCTCGACTCCGGAAGCGCGCGGCTTGGCGCCGCCCAACGACGACGTGACCTGCAGGAGCGCCATCGACGTCTGATCCGCCATCCGTCGCGCGCGGATCTCCGTGAAGAGCTGGACGAGGTCCAGGTCCTCGTCGCCGGTGTAGAACCGCGGCGGTCCGGAGAACTGTTCGGGGTCGTAGCGGTAGAGGTACTTCGGGTTGATGGACTCGAACTGCTGCGCGTACCACTCCCTCGCCGCCGCCGCGTCGGCAAAGTCTCCCAGGGGCGCGCGCAGTTCGACGCGGTGCGGCCAGTCGTCAGCGGCGCACAGCTCCTTCATCGTGTGCTCGTCGGGCACACGGGCGTCGGCCTCCTCGGGCTCGGGCAGCGGACCCGGCCCGAGATCGCGGAGGGCAAGCCCGCGACGTCGAGCTACCGCACGGAGATCCCGGTCGCCGCGCCCGAGGCCGACTTCGCCGCCGACTCCGACGCCGAAGACGGCGCGGAGGAGACCATCAACGGCGACTTTGGGCCGCAGAAGGGCATCGCCAACATGGCCGCCTTCGACGCGGAGATCATGCGCGACTTCTTAGTCGACGTCGACAAAATCTTCTACGACTTCGCGTCGCACCGCGCCGAGGACGTTCCCGACACGTCGATCCGCACCGTCGCGGACGCCTACTTCGTGCGCTACCTCGGCATGATGCGGGAGCGCCAGACCGCGCTCCACAAGCTCCTCGCGCGGACCCCTCCCCTCGTCTACGGGCTCAACGAGCTCGACGGCTGAGAGGAGCGAAATTCAGATCTTTTCTAAAGGTGTGTTGTGCTATGCAACTACGGCGCGCGACGCGGCGCGCGAACCACCGCGGCGGCGCGACGAGCCAGCCCGGATCCGATGGCGTCGGCGGCGCCGCCTCGCGGACGCGTTGGGCGGCGGCGCCGGCAAC
>NW_008706060.1:3055-5433 GCF_000186865.1 Aureococcus anophagefferens
CACGCCGCGGCGGTCGACGGCGACGCGCGCCGAGGCGTCGAGTTCGCCAGAGGCGCGCGACGCCGCCGCGCCGCGGGGGCGGGAAAACGACGTCTTCGGCGCGCGACCGCGCGCGCGCGCGACCTTTTTCGGCGGCCAGCGGCTGGCGCGGCGGCCGCGGGCCACGCTGGGCCGCGCGCGTCGGCGACCCGCGGCCCGGCGGCGCCGCGGAAGGGATCGCTCCGGCGCATGAGGCTCCTTTCGCGATCTTCGCGGGTCCGCGCGTCGCGGGATTCGCAGCGTTTTCCTCCGTTCTTTCGACGGAGCGCGGCCCCGAGGGGGTCTCCAAGACGTCCTAGAAGCACGCGTCCGGCGAGGGGGCGGAAGGGCGTCGACGCGCGCATAAATCAGACTGATTTTTGCGGCGCCGGGGGTGGTTTGCGTAGTAGAGTAAATAGGCGAGCTCGGCAGTCGAGCTCGGGATAACTCGCCCCGACCGTCTCCGCGGCAGGCTCGCGGTGAGGGAGAGCGCCTCGAGCGCATCGAACGCTGCGGTGTCGAGCTTGCGTCGCATGCGCGCCTGCGCGTGGCCGACGACGTGCTTGCCCACGTAGCGGCCGAGCTCGGAGAGGATGAGCATACCCTAGGCTCATTTACTATTGTACAATAGTAGTGGAGATACAAAAGGCCAAGTGGACGAAACGATTTCACAATGTCATGAAGAACGATCATTGCAATGCTTTTGAGCTGCGCGTGGTCAAGCTCGAGCATCAAGATGCGCTCAGGCAGCTCGACGCATCTCGCCATGAGGTTCGCGCTCTCGCAGCACAAGCTCTCCACCTGCAGATTCGAAACAACATGGTCGAGCAACGTATTCCTGCCACCCGGCTGGCTAGTTTAGTCAGCGGAATTCAGGGGCAGGACACATTGCTGTGGCACGTCATGTCATTCTTGGATCCGTGCGTGCACACTCGCATTGTCTCTCGGTCCTGGCACCGGTCCTGGCATCGGTGCGTGACTCAGGTCTCTCGCTAGCTAATGCAACAACAAAGCACAGGCATTGGAAAGCAGGGAATGCGCGCGACGGTATCTGGCCTCACCTCCAAATTATTCCTCTCACAGGGGTCAATGACTCCCATCGGGCAGGGTACACAAGTGCGCCAGTCATCGCTTTCCGACGAGCGCAACGAAAAGCGTCTATACGACCACCACTGCGGGCGATTGTAGAAGGGTCAATCCTGGATATCTTCCCAGAGGGGTTCGAGGGTGATGACGACGAGGAAGATGGGGACAGTAGCGACGAGGGTGGATATGTCGATATTGCCGGGGAGATTGTATTGGGCAACATACACGAGCCAGGAGAGGAGGTGGTATCTAGAGCTGAAGGGCGAGAGCCAAGGGCGGCGGAGATAGCGGCACGCGAAGCTGTCGTTGCACTGCGACTGCAGCTTGCGAATGCGACGATGACGGACAGGGTAAATGCAGCGCTCGCCGAGCGAAGTGCAGCCTCGTTCTTTGATTACTACGATACAAACAAAGATCTATCCGCGTATACGTTGGAGCAGGAGTTGACCCGGAATTCCTTTTCGGTCATCGACGAGGGCGGGGGAATTCTTGAGGGCGTGAACGCCGGCGAGTACCTGAAGCGCGCCGTCGGTGATGTCGCTTACCTCGTCCGTGTGGCGAACCAGTCCATTTTCGCCGATAGTATCGCTGCGCTGACGGAACATTTCCGTTTGTGCGACGCTATGGCATCCCTGTCGAACCCTTCCGACGCAGAGATACGGTATGAAATAGACTGCCTGAGGAAGACGCTCGACGCCTCACTGACTGTCGAAGTGGTTATCCCAACGTCCGGAGCCGGAAACGGGAAGCTGGCACTCGCACGAATCGACTGCGCTGTTGCTGTCGCCCTCGGCGGGGTCTCCCGCATTGCGACGCGCCGCGTCGGGCGCGCGCGGCTTGTTCGCGCCTTTGAGGCGAAGGTGCCAGCATAGCCGGGGGAATCAGAACGGCGGTGTGGCGGGGGAAATAACTACGGCAGCTTGCCCAGGCTAACTTGAAGCTTCCAGCGCGGTTTGGCTGAGAGAGAGAGATACCCTTAACTAGGGTAATTAGAGAGAAATACTCCAAACTAGGGTAACAACAACGGACGTCGAAGTCCACGATAGGGGAGAGTACTCTTGAGGGGAAATGGCAGTGTTCCTGACCTAGACGGAAAATGGAAGAGGGAGATGGGGCTGCTAGGCAGCCCTGATTCCCAACAGGAGAGGGTTACTCTGTACTGTCTTAACGTGGAATGGAAAGAGGGGCTCCCCCTATTTGCCAAACTACTACAGGTTTTCCCAAACTTTTCAGAGCTATACTCGCTGTTGGATTTATCTGCCTCCATTGGGTCA
>NW_008706061.1:0-828 GCF_000186865.1 Aureococcus anophagefferens
CCATCTTTAACAGCACGGCCGCCCTCGCGAGGGCTGCCTGCTCGGAGTATTCGGATATCCCTCATAATTACCCTTCAACATATTCGCGAGTCGATGACTCGGCCAACCTTGAAGTCTTACGCGCGTCAGGCCTCGAGCTCGTCGACGCCCTCGAAGACGGCGGCGCGCATGGCGGGCTCGGGCGCGACGCGCCGCGTCCACTGCTCGAACTGGGCGACGCCCTGCTTGACGAGCATGGACGCGCCCTGCGACACCGGGCAGCCGCGCGAGAGGGCCTGGTCCAGGAGCGCCGTCATCGCGGGCTTGTAGGCGACGTCGAGCACGGCGGGCTCGTTGTCGAGGAGGCCGTCGGGCGCGACGAAGCCCACGTCGCCGGGCACGGTCGAGACGACCGCGTCGACGGCGACGCCGTCGAGCCGCGCGACGGCCTCGCCGCCGAACGCGGCCGCGAGGGCCTCGGCCTTGGCGACGTCGCGCGCGTAGACGAGGAGGTCGAAGCCCGCGCCCGTCCGCCGCGCGAAGCCCTTCGTGAGCGCGTAGCACGCCGCGCGCGCGGTGCCGCCCGAGCCGACGACGAGCGCTTTGCCCGTGGCCGCGCGCGCGCCGCGGCGCGCGAGCGCGTCCTCGAGCGTCGCGCAGATGCCGATCCAGTCCGTGTTGTCGCCGACGAGCACGGGCCGCGAGCCGCCGAGCGACACGGCGTCGATCGCCGCCGTCCTCGCGCGGGGCGTCACGGTGTTCACCGCGCCGATGGCCTCGGCGGCGTCCGTGAGCTCGTCGAGGAAGGGCTGGACGAGCTGCTTGTGGGGGATGGTCACGGAGAGGCCC
>NW_008706061.1:1484-3427 GCF_000186865.1 Aureococcus anophagefferens
AAGTTTGGTCAGGACCACCCAAACCAGTGGTTGAATTCCACACAGTCCAAGACCCCGTAGACGTGGGGCAGGCCGCAGGCCTGAAAGGCCGCGTTGTGCATGGCCGGCGACCGGCTCCCGAAGTCGCTCTCCAGCAGCACGAAGTAGTCGCGCCTCCGCGTCACGCCGAGCGTCTCGCGCAGCGCCAACGCCGTCTTCGGCGAGATCTGGCCCGGCGCGGCCGCGGACGGCAGCAGCTCGTGCGACGCCGGCAGGAAGCGCGTGCAGAGCACGCGGCTCGCCACGCCCGCGTCGCCGAGCGCGAGCGCGACGCGCGGCGGCCCGCCCGGTACGTCGGAAGCGCACGCCGCCGCGGCCGCGACGTCGTCCGATGCCGCGGCGTCGAGGACGAGCTTCGCGGCGTCGCATTTGGTCTTGGCCTCGATGGACGCCATCATCTTCTGCGCGTCCGCGGGGGCCGTCCGCGCGCCGAGCGCGTGGTCCGACCCGAGCACGAGCGTCGCGCCCCGCTTCGCCGCCTCCGCTTTCAGCTCGCGGCAGACCTTCTTCGACAGGGTCCGCGCCTCGACGTCGAGCCAGTCGACGCCCGCGCGCAGGCCGAGGCGGAGGAGCGCCTCCATGCCCGCGGCGTCGTCGTCGGCATACGCGCCGGCCTGCGACGTCGACCGCACCGTGAACATGACCTTCGCGGGGCCGCCGCGCCAGGAGTCGGCGCTCGCGGCGCGCACGCGGCTCAGCTCGCGGAGCACGTTGCCCGGGTTCGTCGACCGCAGCAGGTCGCAGCGGAATTCCAGCGCGGTGACCGCGGCGTCCCTCGAGAGCGCCGCGACGCAGTCTCTCGCTTCCTGTTCCCCGTAGTCGTCGAAGGTCAGGGACACGAAGAAGGTGTCGTGGCCCGCCTCGAGGTCGACGCGCTCCCGGGCGAGGCGCGGCGCGCTGCCGAAGCGCGCGAGCCGCGCGACCTCCTTCGCGCCGCCGCCCCACGCGGCGCGCGACGCGACGTCCGACGCGTCCGGGTCCGCGTAGGGCCCGCAGGCCGCGACCTCGTAGCGCGTCTTTGCGGCGTTCTCCCGGAAGATCTCGCCGACGTTGTCGTTGCCGAACTCGTTGACGCAGCGCACCCAGACGCTGAGGTCGGCGCGCTCGACCGCGCGCCAGTCGGCTTTGTTGAGCGCGCCGTCGACGCAGTGGACGACGTCGCGCGGCCCGCAGGCGCCGAGCAGGGTCGCGAGGGCGTCGCCCTGGCCGCGGAACTGGTGGACGCGCCCGCCGAGCTCCGCCGCCGACGCCGCCGCGAGGGCCGCGGTCTCGTCGCCGAACTTGCCCTCGCCGACGAGGACCACGGGGCCGTCGACGGCGTCGCCGCGCAGCGATCGGAGGCGCTGCGCTCGCGCGCGCGGCGCCGCGAAGGCCAGCGACCGTTGGCAGAGCGCCAGGAGCGCGACGACGCGCCGTGACACACACATTGCAGCTAGCGCATGCGCTGAGCGCGCTCCGAAGTCGAGCTCGAGCTCGTCAATGTCGACTTCAACGGCGAGTATGCGAGCTATGGGCTTCGTCGGCCGCGCCATTGTGGCAGCCCTGCTCGTCGCCGCCGGCGCCAGTGCCGCCGGCAACGTATCGCTCGTGCCGTCCGGCTTCACGAGCGCCGAGATGGTGAAGCGGTTCCACGGCTTCGGCGGCTGGCACGTCGAGGACCGTTCCTGCGACAAGTACGTCTACGGCCGCCTCTGGGACGCGGACTGCATGAAGCGGCGGCCGCCGGCGGGCGAGATCCTGCCGCTCCTCGTCACGGGCACGCCCTACACGGGCACGCGGTCCGTCGCCGAGCTCTTCGCGGCCATGGACGTGGAGGCGGACCACGAGGCGTACGCGGACATGGCGACCGTCTCGGCCGTGCACGCGTTCAACGACTTCGTCGGCGGCGGGGCCACAAAAAGGGT
>NW_008706061.1:4521-5431 GCF_000186865.1 Aureococcus anophagefferens
CGCCGCGCCGCGCGACTGCCTCCGCGCGCGCGTCTTGTTCGGCCAGCCCTACCGGTCGCTCAAGTGCTGCTTCCGCTGCTGCGTGCTCTACTGGCTCGAGTCGACGCGCCTCGGGGCCAACATCCGCTTCCACGCGAAGCGCGAGAAGACGGTGCTCGACGAGGTCAGGGGCAAGCACGACACTGTGTGGGAAACAAGCAGTAGACTGGCCCGGTCCAGCAAAAAACCTCTCTAGCTCGGTCAAATCGAAGTCGTTTCGGCTGATTTTTGGACGAATCGTCATCTCTCGGCGAGTTTCTTTTCCAAAACGCTCAACGCTCGTGTCGGACCTGTTCGATTTCACAGCACACTGAAGTCGTGTTGCATATTTTTGGTTCCTGCCCAGGTACAACAAGGCGAACCCCGACGACGGCGACTACGGCCTCGACCCCCTCCTGAACCTGCTCGCGCACCCCCACGCCTTCGCGGCGATCAGCGACGTCCACGTGCACCCGCGCAAGGGCTGCTCCACGGCCGGCGACCTGACATCGCTGAACCCGATGATCGCGTCGCTCTACCACTATCTCCCGGAGAAGGTCATCACGCCCGAGGCCATCTTCGACGACGTCTGGCGCAAGAACCCCCACTTCGGCCCCTGCGTGCGGGCGCTGCGGGAGGAGCTCTACGGGAACGGCGGCTTCACGAAGCAGGGCGACCCCGTGCGGCACCCGACGGGCAAGTCCGTCGTCGTCGACTTCTTCGACCCGGGCAAGTGGCGGCCCAAGCCCGCGCTCCTGTCCTATCTGGCGCTGGGCACGGCGAACAACGTCGCGAACCTGCCGAAGCACAAGCCGGCCTACGGGCGCATCCGCGAGCGCGTCATCGGCGTCCGCGGCGTCAGCCTCTGGCACGCGTTCTTGGAGCACCGCGG
>NW_008706062.1:0-3039 GCF_000186865.1 Aureococcus anophagefferens
CATCCTCCGCCACACCGAGCAGCAGGCGGCGAGCGCTTAACAACCCTAGGCCTTCTTCGTGCCGTCCTTGCCGACCTTGGCGCGGTCCGCGGCGCGCTTGCCCCAGATCGCCTTGAGGTCCTCCTTGCAGCCCGCGTAGGTGCCGAGCCACTTGTCGATGGGCACGTGCATCGCGCCGTAGTTGCAGTCGAAGTGGGCGTGGTGGAGCTGGTGGAAGTAGTCGCCGCTCCCGGGCCACTGGAAGCCGTCGTGGCCGAGCCACGCGCCCACCGCGCAATCGACGACGCACGCGAGCGGGATCGACGGGTGGACGCCGAGCGGCACGACGAGGAGCGCGGCGGAGAAGTAGAGCGTCGCCTCGACGGGGTGCATGTTCGTACCGGAGAAGGCCGTCGGGTTCGAGGATTTGTGGTGCAGCGAGTGGACGTGCTTGTACAAGAACTTGCCGACGTCCGGGACGCCCTTGGCCTTCCAGGGGTGCATGCCGCGATGGATGAGCCAAAAGTGCGGGATGCGCCAGTGCGTCAGCGTGAGGATGAGGAAGACGTTCTTCGCCGAGAGCTCCAGCGACGGCGCGGACGCGAGCGTGCCCGACGCCCAGAGGCGGCAGAGCCAGCACTCGACGGCCGCCGCGCAGAACATGGACTGCGTCGCGACGAGGAAGTCGCGGCCCATCTGGCGCAGGCCCGGGTAGACCGGGTTGAGCTTGTACTTTTCGAGCTTCGCCGCCAACGGCGAGAAATAGAGGAAATAGTCCCAGCCGCCCGCGATGAGCCAGCACGCGAACACGTCGCGCGCAAGGATCGGGCCTACCCAGGACCAGGCGTAGCCGTGGGAGGCCGCGCCGCCGAGCGCGCCCGGGTAGTCGTCCCAGGAGCCGTAGACGGCGACGACGACGTACCAGGCCATGAGGAAGCTGCGCGCCGCGCCGAACATGGACGTGGCGTGGCCGACGCCGTCGAGCTCAGGCGTCGCCTCGGGCTTCGGCACGGCGTCGTCCGCCTCCGGCTTCATGATCGCCGAGCTCAGGTGGCCCACGGGCCAGGTGAGCGGCATGTAGAAGGGCTGCCCGGCGCCTACAGGATGGGTGGTCAGGCATGAACCGCTCCGAGGCTAAAAATGCTTCGTGTTCGAGGGCAATTCGCTGGAAAAACAAAGACACCTATCGTTGGACGCTGCCCGGCGCCGGCCATCGTGCAAGATCTAGGACAGAACGACGGCGATTGTCGTGGAAGGCAGCCGATTTTAAAGTGCAAACTCACAAAGGTGCTTTTTTTTTTTTGCCTGTAAGCAAAACTCAAGAATTCGAAGACCAGACGCAAGATCGGACGCCGGCGTGCGACAGGAGGAGCGTTCGCGACCCGCGCGCGTCGCGATGCGCGCCGCGCTGCTGCCGGCGCTGCTGGCGACGGCCGCAGCACTGCAGCAGCCGCGCCAGACGCAACCATCGTTGCTCGCGCGCGCCGCGAAGCAGCAAAGACAAAGAGAAGCGGATCCGCGGAGCTGCTTCGTGAAAAACTTGCACTTCCACGCCGACGAGAAGGACCTGGCCAAGGCCGCCGCGAAGTTCGGCAAGGTCGAGTCGGTCTGGATCCCCGAGGGCAAGGGCTTCGGCGCCGTGACCTTCGCGGACGCGGCGGCGGCGGCCGCGGCGATCCGGACGGCGCAGGTGCCCGTGCGCGGGCGCCCCGCGTACCTCGTCGCGAACTCGCGGCCCGGCGGCGCGCGCGCCGACGCCATCCGCTTCCTCCACGCCGCCGCCAAGGGCGAGGGCGCCGGCGCGAGGGACCGCGCGGCCGTGCTGCGGAGCTACGAGGCCGCGGGCCGGCCCGGGGACGCGCGCGAGCTCGGCATCGTCGCCGGCGCGCTGGCCTTCGCCAAGGCGCGGCGCGAGGTGCTGGACGTCCTCGACTCCCACGCGGGCGGCGCGCCGACGTCCGCGGTGAACGCGGCGCTCGCGGCGCTCTCCGTCGCGGGCGAGGCCGACGCGCGGCTCTGCCGCGACCTCGTCGGCCTCGCGGGCGCCGAGGCGAACGCGCGCACCTACGCCTGCGCCATCGGCGCCTGCAAGCGCGGCGGCGGCTACGCGGCGCTCGGGGCCGAGCTGCTCGCCGAGGCCATCGGGAGCGGCGCGGCGAACGCCGTCGTCCACAACGAGTACATCGCGCTCCACGCGCGGGCCGGCGACTGGCGCGGCGCCCTCGACGCCCTCGAGGACATGTTCGAGGCGCCCCACGCGGCGCCCACGGAGGTGTCGCTGAACGCGGCCATCGCGGCCTGCGCGGCCGCGGGCGAGGTCCGCGCGGCGCGCCGGGTCCACGAGATCGGCTTCGGCCGCGCGGGCGCCGAGCCCACGAAGGTGACCTTCAACTCCCTCCTCGCCGCGGCCCACGTCGCCGCGAAGCAGCGGCGCAAGGCCGGCGGCGACGACGACGACGGAGACCGGGAGGAGACGGTGCTCTACGTCCGCGAGACGCTGCGGCGCATGCAGCAGGCGGGCCTGCGGCCCGACCACGTGACGATCAACACGGCCCTGAGCTGCTACGGCGCCTGCGGCGCCGTCGACTCGGCGAAGCGCCTCTTCGACGGCGCGGTCCGCGACGGGAGCGCGACGACGGTGACGGCGAACGCGTACCTCCAGGCGCTCGCCGTCGCCGGCGACGCCGCGGCCGCCGTCGAGCTCGTCGGCGAGACCATGCCCGCGCGCGGCGTGCGGGCCGACGCGACGACGTGGAACACGGCCATCGCCGCGTGCGCCGGCGTCGACGACGCGAAGGCGGTCGAGCTGCTGGACGCGATGCCCTTCGCGGGCGCGGACGCGGCCTACGCCTTCTCCGCCGCGCTCGCGGGCCTCGAGGACGCGCGCGGCGCGCTGGCCGTGCTGCGCCGGGCCGACGACGCGCGCGCGGCGACGACGCCCGTCGTCAACGCCGCGCTCGCGGCCCTCGACCGCGCGGGCGACCACGAACAGCTCCGACGGCTCTTCGCCGAGGGCTTCGACGCGCGGGGCTTGCAACGGGACGCCGTGTCGTGGAACAC
>NW_008706062.1:3345-4475 GCF_000186865.1 Aureococcus anophagefferens
GACGCTCACGGTCCGCGAGGCCAAGAAGACGACGCACGTCTTCGAGGGCGGCGCGTGCTCCTGCGGCGACGCCTGGCGCTGGGAGGCGCGCCACGTCGGGGCGGGCAGCGCCGTGACGAGCCGCTAATGCACTTTTGGATAATGGTGGCGCGTGTACTGGCCGCCTACTGGTGCGCAGTGTCCGCCAGTAGCACCCGGGAGGCCTCCTGGGGACCCCCGGCCACAGGCTTCGACCTCGCCCTACCTGGTAGGCCCGGCTCGAGATCGGCGACGCTAGCGATCAGCACCATCTCCACCGAGCGCGTCGGCAGTCGTACTTGTACGACCCCCTGCAGCGCCAACCTCGTGCGCGCCCGCGTCCTTCCATCGCGCCGCACCGCTGCGCGCCACTTTGTCGCGGCGGGGGCGGCCGCAGAGCGTCGGCGAGCGCCGCACTCGCCGACGCGCTGCGGCAGCCCCGCGCGCGCGCCGCGCACGCGCACCCCGCCCCGCCGCCGCGCCCGTCTCACGCCGCCGCGCCCCGCAGGCCAAACACCATGTCGAAGAAGACCGAGGAAATTAAGGAGGTGACGACGCTCGGCCCCAAGGTCGCCGAGGGCGAGCAGGTCTTCGCCGTCGCGCACATCTTCGCGTCGTTCAACGACACCTTCGTCCACGTCACGGACCTCTCGGGCCGCGAGACCCTCGTCCGCGTGACGGGCGGCATGAAGGTCAAGGCGGACCGCGACGAGGCGTCGCCCTACGCGGCGATGCTTGCCGCGCAGGACGTCGCGGAGCGCTGCAAGGAGCTCGGCGTCACGGCGATCCACATCAAGATCCGCGCCACGGGCGGCAACAAGACGAAGACGCCGGGCCCCGGCGCCCAGTCCGCGCTCCGCGCCCTCGCGCGCGCGGGCATGAAGATCGGCCGCATCGAGGACGTCACGCCGATCCCGTCCGACTCGACGCGCCGCAAGTCCGGCCGCCGCGGTCGCCGCCTCTAGGCGCCTCCCCTCGCGTCTCCTTCGACGCCCTAAGTGCTTCGGCGAAGAGCTTCCCCGGGGCCGCGCTCGCCGCTCGGCGGCCGACTGCGCCCAACTTTGCGCCCAACGCATGCGCAAAGACAGCCACGAGCTACCCCCCCCCGAATG
>NW_008706063.1:0-1206 GCF_000186865.1 Aureococcus anophagefferens
CGGCGATCCCCGTCGCCGCGCTCCCGGCCGTGCGCGCCGTCGCGCGCGCCATGAAGGCCGACGGGCGCCTCAAGGTCTCCGTCGACGGCCACGCGTCCAAGGCCGAGGACCCGGCCGTCGCCGACGCGCGCGCGGCCGCCGTCGCCGCGAAGCTCGAGGAGCTCGGCGTCGACCCCGCGCGCCTGCGGCACGAGGGCCACGGCGCGGCGACGGCCGCGCGGCGCGAGGTCCAGTTCACCGTGATCCAGGAGCTCCGCGTCTCCGACACGGTCCAGTTCGCCGCGTGCAGCTCCGACGTGACCGACGGCTCCGCGGGCGTCCTCGACGCCGTCGCGCGGGTCCTCGCGGAGCGGCCGCACCTCGTCGTCCGCGTCGAGGGCCACTGCTGCACGTCTCCCATGTGGGGCTCGACGACCATCGAGGAGCTCGCCGCGGACCGCGCGGAGGCCGTCGTCGCCGCTTTGGCGGCGCGGGGCGTGCCGCGGGACCAGCTGCGGCCGCGGGGCTTCGGCGCGGACCTGCCCGTCGACGTCGCGAACAAACGGCTCAACCGGCGCACGGAGTTCCACGTCGTCGACACGGACGTCGAGAAGAACCTGCGCCGGCGCGTCCGCGAGCCCGCGGCGCGGCGGCGGACCGCCGAGGACTTCGCCGAGGACCCCGCGGCCCTGGCGCGGCTCCGGGGCCTCGCGGCGCAGCCCGCGGGGCTGCCCATGCGCGTGCGCTGGGCCGCGGCGCGGCTCCTGCTCGCCGCGCGCGCGGACTGGCGCGCGGAGCGCGTCCTGTGGCTGTTGCTCGCGCCGGGCGCGAAGCGGCCGCCGCTGAACCCGGACGTGATCCGCGCCATCGGCTCCTGGTGCTACGTCCTCGGCGCCTTCGACGCGCGGACGTCCGCGAAGGCGCCGTCGAAGGCGCCGTCGAAGCCGTCCGCGCGGCGCCGGTCGGCGCGCTAAGGACTTTGTGTGTGTGTGTCATGCGCTACCCTGGGGCGAAAGAAGGTAACATGCTCAAGATTAGGCCCATGGATTCCGGTGTCCAATTAGGAATTAGGCTATACTCGCGCGGTCGAGGCGCGCGAGGTTCTCTATAGCTAACTCGTAGCCCTTGGCAGCGGCGCGCTCGAACCAGTACCTTGCTTTGCCGAGGTCGACTTCCGTGCCTTCTCCAGTCATGTAACAGCAGCCAAGGTTGTTCTCCGCATTGGTA
>NW_008706063.1:31503-32610 GCF_000186865.1 Aureococcus anophagefferens
AAGAAGCACGCGAGCTGGTCGATGGTCTCCGCGAAGGCCGGCTCCATGGACGCGATCGCGCGCGCGTTCGGCCCGCCGGGCTTCCCGCATTGGTCGAGCGCCTCGCGGAACGCCGTGAGCCGCGGGTACGCCGCCGTGCCCACCAGGATGTCCAGGTTGTCCGCCGGGGGCACGTAGCGGTCGAAGATGAGCGACAGCGACCCGGGCCGCGAGCCCTTGCCGACGGCCGCCGTCGCGAGATCCTCGTCGGCGTCGCCCTCCTGGACCTCGCCCGCGTGCATCCACCGCGACTGGCAGGCGATCTGCACGGGCGCGCCGTTCGTGATCTCCTCGACGCGGTTGTTGATGCCGCCCTTGGACTTGAGAGCGCCGTAGGGCGTGTTGAAGGTTAGCGCGCACGCCTGCGACACGCCCAAGTCGTCGCCGCCAAAGTAGAACGTCTCCTTCCTCGGCGCGTCGCCGTGGACCGACGTCGGCGCCGACGCCGGCGGCGTCTGGTCCTTGTCCCCCACGAGGGCCGTGCCCGCCGCCGCGCGCGCCGCGCGGAGCAGCCGCGCGGACTTGGACCACAGGTTCGACGACTTCAAACAGAGATACTTGCCCGAGTTCGCGTGGCGGAGGCGGAAGGACCGCGACGGGCCGTACGTAATAGCCCCGCCGATGGCCGGCCGCGTGTAGCCCTCGACGACCCACAGACTCGCCGAGTCGAGCTTGCCGTTGAAGTCCTCGACGATCTCCGAGAGCACCGCGGTCTCGCGGTCGACCAAACGGAGCGCCGCGTTCCGCTCCGGGTCGATGAGGCGCACCATGTCCCCCGCGAAGAAGGACTTGTCCGCCTCGTCGTGGTAGGGGCTGTACAAAATCACGCGCCAGCCCGTGGGCTCCAGCGAGCAGTTGACCTCGCGGCGCCGGTCGCCGTCCTTGCGCCGGTCGCTCTCGAAGAACGTCTGGCAGCAGTGGATCTGCTCCGACGTCCGCTCGGAGACTCTCAAAATCAGGGACGCGCCGGAGTTGACGAAGTCGCCCTCGCGGTCGATCTTGTAGCAGGGGAGCAGCGTGAACCAGGAGAGCGAGCTGCCGGACCTGGGCAGCAAAAGGGTGATTCAA
>NW_008706063.1:34441-35685 GCF_000186865.1 Aureococcus anophagefferens
TCGCCGCCCTCGAGCGGGTGCACCGCACGTCGTCCGCCGACGGCAAGCGCGCCTACGGCGCCAAGTTCCGGAGCCAGAAGACGTTCCTGCTGAAGCACCTCGGCGAGGACACGGTCAAGGGCTGCAGCGTCTTCCACGGCGCCGACGCCTTCCTCACGGGCCACGCCGCGTTCACGCTCGAGCTCGAGCAGGCGCTCCAGGCCGTCGACGCGTCCGTGTCGGCGCCCTATTGGGACACGTCGCTCGACGACGACGCGCGCGGCGCGGCCTGGGCCGAGGGCCTCGAGCTCTTCGCGGAGGACTGGTTCGGGGCGCGCGCGGGCGCGGGCGGGCCGAAGCTCGACTACCCGGCCCTGACGACGGGCCGCTTCGCCTACGTCGACGTGCCCTCCTACGCCGCGGGCGACGCCGCGGGCGCCGCGGCCGCGCCGCCGGAGCGGAACGCGTTCGGCCGCCTGACCCAGTCCTACAACAACGACCCGGCGACGTTCCTCTGGCGCAGCGACAGCGTCTGCGGCCTGCCGAGCAAGCTGCGGCTCCCCGGCTGCGCGGCGCTGAAAGGCGCGCTCCGGGAGGCCTCCGTGAGCGACCTGAGGGCGAAGATCGAGACGGACTGGCACGGCGCGCTGCACCCGACGCTCGGCGGCGCCTTCGACTGCGCGTCCGAGAGCGCCGGCGCGTCCCACTTCGCGGCCCTCGCGAAAACGGCGCCGGAGCTCGTGCAGTTCGTGCACCAGTTGGCGGAGGTGCTCTGGGACGTCGCGCACAACACGGGCCACCTCAAGTGCCCGTCGTCCTGCGACGAGGCCGCGGGGTTCGCCGCCTGCCGCTGCGCCTGCCCGGCGCTGGACGCCGAGTTCGCCGCGGGCAACGCGGCGCTCGCCTACGCGTTCCTCGACTCGATCGGTCTGCTGAGCCGCTACGCGGGCAGCCAGCGCGGCGACGTCTTCGTGCGGACCGTCGACGAAAAGTTCTGCTTCGCGGGCGAGCCCAACGGCGCCTGCCTCGCGGGGCGCGACGCCGACGACTTCTTCGTCGCGCTCGCGAGGCTGTCGTGCGCGCCGGGCCGCGTGGCTCCCTACATGACGCCGTTGGCCGCGTCCAACGACCCGCTCTTCTGGGTGACGCACAACTCCTTCGAGCGCATCTGGGCCTTCAAGCGGCTCACGGCGAGCCGCGGCGCGGAGGCGAACGCCGAGGACCTCGGCGACGACGACCTCGGCCGGCGGAGGCCGCGCGCGGCG
>NW_008706064.1:0-861 GCF_000186865.1 Aureococcus anophagefferens
GCGATTCTCGCGGCCGTCTGCACAAGGTGCTGAAACGGATCATCAAGGAGGAGCGGCCCGCGGAAGGCGACGACGGCGGCATGCCGTCGAGCCACGCGTGTTCCGTGCTCCACCTCGGCGTCGGCGCGGTCCTGCGCTTCCCCATGCCGCCCGGCCTGCCGGCGGCGCTCGCGGCCTACGGCCTCGTCTCGCTGGCCTGGCGCGTCCACGCGCGCTACCACACGACGGCCCAGGTCGTCGTCGGCGCCGCGTTCGGCGCGGCGACGGCCGTGTTGTTTCGCGCGGCGTCCCTGCGCCTCGAGCCCGCGCTGCCCGCGACGATCCCGTTGCCCTGGATCCTCTCGGTCTACGGCGTCGGCGCGGTGGTCGTCGGATCTTTGGAGCGAAGCAAGTGGCTCAAGAAGCTCGCGCGCGAGCGGAAGCAGGGTGTGAAGGATGCGTAATGCTCGTGGATGGGTACGGCAATGACGCGGCAACGTCTCATGCTTGAAGCCATCTTGCCTCTCGGTCCAGAGGGGGCCGACCACCAGGCATACACCAGCCACGGCATACACCAGCATAGCAGCCGCATAGCAGCCGCATAGCAGACGCATAGCGGGCGCATAGCAGACGCATAGCAGGCGCATAGCAGGCGCATAGCAGACGCATAGCAGGCGCATAGCAGGCGCATACCACCAGCATAGCAGCCGCATAAGACCAGCATAGCAGCCGCATACCACCAGCATAGCAGGCGCATAAGACCAGCATAGCAGCCCACCAGCATACCACCAGCGTAGCAGCCGCATACCACCAGCATAGCAGCCGCATACCACCGGCATAGCAGCCGCATACCACCGGCATAGCAGCCGCATACCACCGGCA
>NW_008706064.1:2658-5340 GCF_000186865.1 Aureococcus anophagefferens
CTCGCTCAGGATGTTCGCGGAGGAGTGGCGATGGCCNCGCGCCGCGCGCTCCTGCTTGAGCTTCGTGAAGGCCTCGAGCCACCGGTTCGGCTTCTCCGCGGCGGGCGCGGGCTTGGGCTCCCGCTTCGCCANAGCGTCGTCCGCGACGACGCGCGCGGCGCACGATACGGCGTCGACGAGGCCCCGGGCCCGCGCGCAGTCGAAGTCGTTGAAGGCGCCGACCTCGACGATGCGCGTCGTGCGCCGCTCGCCCTGGTCGCTCGCGCGGCCCGCGACGTGGAGCACCTCGCCCTCGCCGTCCTCCTTGCTGTGGTTGAAGAACTTGTTCGTGAAGAGCAGCACCCCCAGCTTCGTCCAGGGCTCGTCGTCGCAGGCCAGACCCGTCGACGCCACGCGGTCCACGGCGACGGGGACGGCGAGGATCGTCTTCGTGCGGTAGCCCGTGGCCAGATCGTCCGCGAGCGGCGGCGGGCACTCGTCGGAGTCGTAGACGTCGTCGACGCGGATCGTCTCCCAGTCCGACGCCGCCTCGCGCACGATGGACTCGGACCAGGCCGACGCGCGGTCGCCGTCGTCGATGGCCGCGTCGCCGACGACGTCGCGCCGCGACGCCGCGTCCCACGCGTAGACGAGGTCGCTGCCCGAGTATTTGTAGAAGCAGCAGCGGTCGACGCCCATCTCGACCTTGGCCACGGAGAGGACCGCGCCCAGCAGCCGGTCGAGGTGGAGCATCTTCGCGTCGACGTCGTCGTCGTCGATCGCGGCCTCGAGGGGCCGCGACGCGGCCGCGGCGGCCTTCCGGAACGCGGCGCGCCGCTCCGACTCGGGCGTGCGCCGGATCTGCCGCCGCGACGCGCCCGGCGACATGGGGTCCACGAATTCGACGTGGTCGTTGCGGTAGGCCTCGTGCGCGCCGTGGCCGTTGCCGTCGCTGCCGTCGAGCGAAAGCACGGGGTCGTCGCGGTCCGCCCACGGCGGCCGCGGGTACGCGCCGAAGTCGTCGCCGTAGGTCGCCGCGCTCCGCTTCAGCTTCTCGACGACCTTCTTCGCGCGCAGCTTCAGGCCCATGGCCGCCAGCGCGCCCGGGTCGTCCATGCCCAGCGGGAGCGGCCGCGGCCGCGCGGGCTGCCGCGCCGGCGGCGAGCTGCCCAGGTCGATGTGGCTGCTCGACCGCGTGCGGTCGCTCGACTTGCGCAGGCGCCGTTTCGCCTCCGACGCGGCGGCGTCCTCGTCCTTCGCCTCCGCGGGCGTCAGCGAGCTGCGCCGCTTCTCCTCGATCTTCTCGAGCAGCGTCTCGAGGCTGCCCATGCCCTCCGTGGACATCGCCCGCTTCGCCGACGCCGGCGACAGGATCTCCTTCATCTCCGCCTGCGCCGCGGCGTCGTCGGCGTCCGCGATCATCGCGCCGGAGGGCCGACCGCGCCTCGAGGGCGGTGGCGTCCGACTCAGAAAGAATTCCAAAAGGAGTGCTTAATATAAAAATACCAACGCAGGTTTAAGCAGGTTGTCCCAGTGGTTTCCTCGCGATTTCGGGCTGTTTTTGCCCCCGGGCGGCTGTCTGCGGCTGTCTGCGGCTGTTTCGGGGTCCGGGGCGGCTGCTTTGCGCTGGGGTCGGGGTCGCGGACCTCCCCTTCGGGTCTCGGGCTACTAGTTCGCGTCTTACCGGTCGGGGAGCGGTCGGCGCGCGCGCACGCCGCGGTCGGTGCGTCGGTCGGTCCCGGTCGGTCGTCGGTGGAGAACCTCTGGCTGCTGGAGCCACACGGGTTCAACGCGCGCGTAGCGGCCGGTGGCCTTCGCGCGGTGACAGAGTCGGAGCCCGATGTCGAGGACGTGGGGCGCGGCACGACTCGGTCGGTGGCGGCAGCCGCCGCGATGCCGTCGGCGCGCGCGGGCGACGAAGCCACGGGGATCGCTTCGGCCGCCGGACCGGGGTTCCGGACCGGTGTCAAGGCCCGCGGCGTGCGCGTGGGGCCCACGCGAGAGCGGCGGCGGGGCTGCCGACCGGCGCGCAGGGGCGGCGCGCAGGGGCTGCCGGGGCGGAGGCGCGAGACTGCGACCGCGGCTGTGCTGGCCCGTCTCAGCGCGAGAATTCGCGCATTTATTGACCGTAAATCGATCATTTCGATGACTTTTCCGAAAAAATTTGCCCTGCGGGGCCGAGGGGCTGTGGGACGAGGCCACGAGTAGTACGACGTCGTGTCCGTGTAGTCGTGTTGGCGTAGGGAGTTCGGCGCCACGTGCGCGCGCCCCGCGGCGCTGGCGGGGCGCGGCCGGGGCGCACGGCTTACGGGGGCACATGCCGCCCCACGGGGCAGCCGTCGGCGGGAATAACGCCGCGAGAGCGCTCCTGCAGGAATAACGCCGCGAGAGCGCTCCTGCAGCTAGTTGCCGACGGGCAGCCTACTGGATCGGGGGTTCATCATTGACCGGGGGCTGTTTGTGGTCATTGTGGCTGAGCGGCGGGCTGTTTGTTGACTTTTTGGCTGTTCGTTGCACCGTTTGTGGCGTTGACCTTTTGTCGTCGCCTCGGTACCCTGGCGGAAACAGTGATCAAACAGCCGGGGTTCCAAGGTAGGGGCGACAGTGAAAGTCGACCGGCGGTGGACCGTCGAGTTCGACCTTGCGGTCACTTGCGATGGATAGCCGACTTCTAACTGATACTTAGAGAGTCTGGGTTCGCGT
>NW_008706065.1:0-1380 GCF_000186865.1 Aureococcus anophagefferens
GAGCCCAAACATACTCACAGCCAATGGTTGATCCGTCGCACGAAATCCCATTTAGGATCTCCGGAGGTTGTAGTACAATGAATAACTAACTCGAGATACATCCTGAGTCTGTGCAGACTGCATCGTAAAACCGGACGGAGTCTTGGGCTTGGTCATTTTGACATTCCCGTTTCGACCTCCGCCTGGGCCCCATAACTGCTTGCATCACTCTATTGTGGTGGCGCATTTGGTGTTCCCCAAGCCCGGTGCCAAGACGGCCATGAGTGCCGCAGCATCCATCGTTTAAAAAATCAAATAGCGTCTCGTCTCCGGAGCAGGATATACAGCGTGGAAAGGAGGCTTATTGTAATGCAAAAAGGGAGCAAGTGCTGATTCCATCAACGAATCTGCAACTCAAGCTGTGAGACGCGCGCAGATATATCACCAAGGGTAAGCATTGTTGATTCAAGCATATTCTCTAGCGACATGACCCGGTGTTGCAGGAGACGCAAGGCTTCAACGAGGAGCGGCCCAACAGCGTCGACCTGAAGAGAACGCATGCCTTGAGTATTCTCACGGACGATCTCAGGGAAAACGTCTTCCACTTCCTGAGCAATGAACCCAAAATGCGTCTCGTTGTCAAAGTGGGTTTCATCTCGCCAGCGAAAGCTCACCCCCTTGAGTTCAAGGAGGCGATTCGCTCTGGCTTGTAAAGAGGTGACATTGGTTTTGTAGCGTACATCTGATGTTGTCGAAAAGCTCGTAGCAGAAACGACTCCATTGCTAGTCACACTAGCTGCATACACGGAGGTCGCCGCCGTTATCGCAGCTGTACTTTCCATGCCAGCAACAAAGAGAGTAGATGTGCCAGTAACCGCGGCGGAGCTGTGGATGCCGGCACCGTAGATCGTCGTCGCGGCCGTCACCGCGGCGGTGCTTTCCATGCCGGCCGCGTACAGCGTCGTCGTCCCCGTGATGGCCTGGGCGCTGCTCATACCGGCGACGGTCAAGGTGCCAGACGAAGCAGTGAGCGACCCCGCGCTCACGGTCAGGGATGCCGACGATGCTACGCCAGCCGCATACACCGTCGTCGCGGCCGTCATCGCGGCGGAGCTGTGGATGCCGGCACCGTAGATCGTCGTCGCGGCCGTCACCGCGGCGGTGCTTTCCATGCCGGCCGCGTACAGCGTCGTCGTCCCCGTGATGGCCTGGGCGCTGCTCATACCGGCGACGGTCAAGGTGCCAGACGAAGCAGTGAGCGACCCCGCGCTCACGGTCAGGGATGCCGACGATGCTACGCCAGCCGCATACACCGTCGTCGCGGCCGTCATCGCGGCGGAGCTGTGGATGCCGGCACCGTAGATCGTCGTCGCGGCCGTCACCGCGGCGGTGCTTTCCATG
>NW_008706065.1:4391-5310 GCF_000186865.1 Aureococcus anophagefferens
GGGGGGTTGAGGGCAGGTAACCGATCAGTAGGAAACGCGCGAGTGTTCAAAGATGTCTCAGAGACCCCACGACTTACAATATTTTCCGACGCGGCAAAATTCACATCGTTGGCAGGCAAGCCCAGTGTAGCCGTCAAAGCACTCACACTTGCCCGTATCGCGATTGCACAGACCGGCATTCGAACACTCCGCCATAGAGTGTGCGAGATCAACCGCATAAGCTTTATCGGCCCAGGCAATGCCCTTGGAGCATGTGCCTATGTATCATTGCTTCAGAAAGCAAGACAGGAGGAGATGGGGAGAGCAGCGGGAACATCGCACGTAGCGAACAGTCCGGAGCATAATCAAAGCCGTCAAAGCAGCTACAGACGTTCTCGGCACCGCAGTCACCGTGACCACTGCACATGTTCGGGCATTGGGCGAGAGCCATTGGTAGTAATGCTAAAAGAATCGTCCTCAAGTTGTGTTGGAATGGTGTCTTCGACCGAGGATATGGTCTCACATCGCTAGCCGAGTTTTCCCGCGGCACAACGCGCTTTGCAGGGCGACGACTAACACCCATAAGAGCCGACACCGGACTAAAAATATATCCGATGCAAGCTTGTATTAAGCAGCCTGAGTAGCCTGCTTAATCTACAAGGATACAAGGGCAGTCCAACAAAACAACCCTCCGCCGGATGACGGTTTGGTCGATGCAGGCTGGCTGGCTGGCCGGCCGGTGATAGCCACCCGTTTCTTCAATGTAAGCGTTGCAGGTGCTAATCTTACGATTTTCGCGTGGGAGTCATGCCGAAATCCAGTTAGGCGACCGCCGGCGGGGCTCAGCCGCCCGCCGGGGGCGCCAGTGACAGATAGTGAAGCGTGGGCATCACACACCTGGGCATCACACCACCGAGCATCACACTCACACCTGGGCATC
>NW_008706066.1:0-4221 GCF_000186865.1 Aureococcus anophagefferens
CCGTGCGCGTGCTGTATACTCCGGATGTCAAGGACGAATCCGCGCGCCACAGCGCCGCGAAAAACCGCAAATTTTCGTCCGTATTATCCTCTCCTTAAAATGCGGATTTTTTTTTACCTGCACTGAGTTGTAACTCGCGAAGGCGGAGTTCATCGATGGCATAGACCGAAGTTACGCTTCATGTGACGGACCGACAGGCTTCACGGCAAAGGTCGCAAAACTAGGGACAGACTGGGATATTTTCGGTGCGCGAATAGTCATGGCGTCGCCAGACTTACGCGCCGCTGGGTTTGGCATTGATCGCATTGGGGGAGGGGCCATCATGGCAGCGAGCGGATCGACGGACATTGCAGGGCTGGAACTAGAACGCCTGGGCAGTGCCACCACGTCTGTTTGAGAGCTCTTCAGCTCATTAACTTCGGAGGATAGTGCCGCAATTGTTGGTGGAACTTTGGGGGGTCCTGCTGGCGGCCCTTCGATTCTGAGATCTGGGACACTGCCATCTGCATCTGGGAAGACCCAGCGCTTGAGAGTTTTGTCATAATATGCCTCCATTTTGGCCGATGTGTCATCGAGGCTTACCTGCTTTGCATCGGGGTAAAGAACAGATGCAATTTTTCGACGAAACCAGCCTGGCTTGGCATCGAGAGACGCATCCTTGCTAGGTACCTTGCTCTTTTTCCGTGTCTCCACGTTCGGCCCTTGCACCGAGCCCTCCGGGGCCGATGGTGGTTTACCGTCAACCATCACCTCCTGCGGTACAGCCTTGGTACTAAAATCATCCGGCTCGACGTCGGGAGTGTGTACTTCTGTTCGCTGACTCGTGGATGATACTGAGGACGATTGCAAGCACTTGGATGTCGCGGGTCGCGCGGAGCATGGCATTTTCTCAGGTGCTTTCTGTGGGAAGAGCTGATGAGAACCATTCCTTGTACCTGTTCTCGTGTGATGCTGGCTGAAGTCCGCCGTTCGCTGCGTTTCAGTTGATTCTGACGAATGCTGGTCCTCGGTCGATGATGATTGTACCACCCCAGACCCAGAGATCACTGCTGGCAATTGTCGGTCTAAAATAGCAGCTTCGCTTAGATGACCTGCATCGCGGTCTAACAGAAGCGACCTCTGACATGTAGGCTCGTGAGACTTAGAGTGAGAGCAATTGGGCTGGGAGATCTTAGGGGTGACAACAGGAGTAGCATCGAGCATAGGGACATTCCGAATGCTGTCGCCTTGCGCGCGGGAAAAGTTAGGGTTTTGTGGGCTCGTGACATCCTTACAAGACATGCCTTTCTGGGTTGCTTTAGTAGAGTCCTCACATGCCGTTAGAGCGGTGAGTGTATCACCCGCCCATGAACCTATCTTCCCTAGGACAGAATTGCTTAGACTGCTCGGGGTTTCAGCTTTATGAGGTTGCTGTGACTCAATAACTCCATGACCAACAATGCGGTCTTCGAGGACGGCCAGAGCATTGAGGAGAGAGCGGCATGAAGTTGCAATGGGAGAAGATTGTGCGACCTGGTTTCGTCCGTCAACGCTAGTGGAACCCTGATGCGAGCAGGTCCCGTTGGCTGTGCTTGCTGCGCGAATGGCGCCACAGATTGCCCAGGCGGGGTTGAACTGGCCAACATCACAAAGAAACTCAGCGTGTAAAAGCCGAAAACGGCCAGCATTGTGATTTGTTAGTCCACCTCGGAGCCCCAAGGCAAAGTCGAGAACTTCTGTCCTGCGCATCGCAGAGATAATATGCGCAAAAGAGGCTCGCTGTGTGCTATCAGCATGACACCAACCCAGAAGAGCGACCCGATTCATTGGCGTCGGTGACCTGAATGGTTGCTCACCAGCAAGCATGTAAGCAAGGTGGGCAGCGCAAGCACCCAACGCGCCAAATTCAGTGCTAAGCTCATCACCCAACTCCCCAATCACGTTGGAAGTCTTCCTAGGCAGAACGCTCGCATAGGCCAGAGCTGTTGCGAGGACTGTGCACCAACGCTCACCTAGCTTCCTCTTCCGAAGCTCGTCGCCGGGGGGCGCGTCAGCGCTGTCATAGAGTACGCGTCTCCTTGAGAGGTTCCGAGCCGATGGGCATTCTGTTGATGAGGCGATAATTCTGAGGCAGGTGTGCGTCGCTGACCAAGGCTCAACTTCAAAGTCCAAAAATCGTCGAAGTACGGACTCACGCACGGTGCCTCGATCATCAATTGCATCAGCAAGCGCTAGGGCAAGGGCCCAGGATCTGCCATCGATTGCAAGATTGATCGCCTCCATCGCGTTGCCCTCGGCAAGGAGTGACTCGATCTCGCCGACAGCTGTAAATGATGTGGAGTGGAGTGACTCAAGGGATGAGCTGTTGTAAACCATCGATGGGACGGGCGCCTTGCGTGCTGAACTCAGGTCCGGAGCAGCCATGTTAAGAAGAACAAGACGCACATGAGCGTAATGATCCGTATTTAAATCGTGCTTGTCCTTTCCCTTAGGATCCATGCGAGCCACGAGCGTTTGATCCTTAAGCAAGGCAACAAGGAGAGCGTGTATTGATGCCCACAACACGGTAGAAGTTTTTGTTCGACCCAAGAGCAAAGAATTTTGATTATTTGAACTGCATTCAGAGAATTCAACACACTTAGCTGCGAAGCCTCGCCAGTCTTGGCCGCTTGGAAGGGAGACGAAGCCCCTGGCTGACAGCAATGGGTAAGGGAATGTCGCACTGCTTTCAGCGCATGATCCACCCATAAGCAGAATTTCCTCAGTGTCAAGATTTTGTAATCGACCTAGCAATACTGGGCGTTTATACTTGGATGCTCCAGAATCACAATCAAAACCAGCTGTCGAAAAGAACGGAGCAACTAGGCGAAGATGCGACCCCACAGTCGCACTTCGGCCCCCAAAGCCGAAGGAAATGCGTGCACAGCGCGGCTTCAACCAGCGGTCCAGCGCATTGAATGATGTCACATGCTGAGAATCAAATCCGTCGGCAAAAAGAGCAGAGTCAGAGTCAGAGACTCTTTCGATAAGATCGTCGGATCGTAGTGGCTCCTGTCCACATTGCGATATGATCGAAGGATCCACGAAGTAATGATCCTGGGATGTCACAGACCGCCCGAGTTGGCCTCTCGCGACTCCGTCTTTACCGAATGACGCTCCGCTGAAAGGGGCAACCTCTGACTCGCCAGCTTGACCGAACGGATCCCCGCTGACAGGCGCCCCCTCGGACCCAACCACCAGCCCAGACTCGCCATTCGCCCCAGCCTGGCCAAACGGCGCGCCACTGAAAGACGCCTGCTCTGACCCACCGACTTGGCCGAACGGCGCTTTGCTCAAACGCTGCTCCTGCTCTGAGCCGCCGGCTTGCCCGAACGGCGCTCCGCTGAAGGCTTCCTGCTCTGAGCCGCCGGCTTGGCCAAACAGCGCTCCGCTCAAACGTTGTTCCTGCTCTGACCCGCCGGCTTGGCTGAAGACCGCTCCGCTGAATCCCTCCTGCCCTGACCCGCCGGCTTGGCCGAACGGCGCTCCGCTGAAACCCTCCTGCTCGGACCCGCCGGTGTGGCCGAACGGCGCTCCGCTGAATCCCTCCTGCTCGGACCCGCCGGCTTGGCCGAACGGCGCTTCGCCCAAACGCTGCTCCTGCTCGGACCCGCCGGCTTGGCTGAACGGCGCTCCGCTGAATCCCTCCTGTTCTGACCCGCCGGCTTGGCTGACCGGCGCTCCGCTGAATCCCTCCTGCCCTGACCCGCCGGCTTGGCTGAACGGCGCTCCGCTGAATCCCTCCTGCCCTGACCCGCCGGCTTGCCCGAACGGCGCTCCGCTGAATCCCTCCTGCTCTGACCCGCCGGCGTGGCTGAACGGCGCTCCGCTGCAACCCTCCTGCTCGGACCCGCCGGCGTGGCTGAACGGCGCTCCGCTGAATCCCTCCTGTTCTGACCCGCCGGCTTGGCTGACCGGCGCTCCGCTGAATCCCTCCTGCCCTGACCCGCCGGCTTGGCTGAACGGCGCTCCGCTGAATCCCTCCTGCCCTGACCCGCCGGCTTGGCTGAACGGCGCTCCGCTGAAACGCTGCTCCTGCTCTGACCCGCCGGCGTGGCTGAACGGCGCTCCGCTGCAACCCTCCTGCTCGGACCCGCCGGCTTGGCCGAACGGCGCTCCGCTGAAAGCTGCCTGCTCGGACCCACCGGCTTGGCCGGCCCTGCTTTCCGGCTGGCTGGCTTGACAGAATGGCAATCCGCTGAA
>NW_008706066.1:4271-5238 GCF_000186865.1 Aureococcus anophagefferens
CGCTCCGCTGAAAGCCTCCTGCTCGGACCCGCCGGCTTGCCCGAACGGCGCTCCGCTGAAGGCTTCCTGCTCTGAGCCACCGGCTTGCCCGAACGACGCTCCACTAAATGCCACCTGCTCGGACCCGCCAGCTTGCCCGAACGGCGCTCCGCTGAAGGCCTCCTGCTCTGAGCCACCAGCTTGCTCGAACGGCGCTCCACTAAATGCCGCCTGCTCGGACCCGCCGGCTTGCCCGAACGGCGCTCCGCTGAAGGCCTCCTGCCCGGACCTGCCAACTTGGCCAAACTCCGCTCCGCTGAAAGCCTCCTGCTCGGACCCGCCGGCTTGCCCGAACGGCGCTCCGCTGAAGGCTTCCTGCTCTGAGCCACCGGCTTGCCCGAACGACGCTCCACTAAATGCCACCTGCTCGGACCCGCCAGCTTGCCCGAACGGCGCTCCGCTGAAGGCCTCCTGCTCTGAGCCACCAGCTTGCCCGAACGGCGCTCCACTAAATGCCGCCTGCTCGGACCCGCCGGCTTGCCCGAACGGCGCTCCGCTGAAGGCCTCCTGCCCGGACCTGCCAACTTGGCCAAACTCCGCTCCGCTGAAAGCCTCCTGCTCGGACCCGCCGGCTTGCCCGAACGGCGCTCCGCTGAAGGCTTCCTGCTCTGAGCCACCGGCTTGCCCGAACGACGCTCCACTAAATGCCACCTGCTCGGACCCGCCAGCTTGCCCGAACGGCGCTCCGCTGAAGGCCTCCTGCTCTGAGCCACCAGCTTGCTCGAACGGCGCTCCACTAAATGCCGCCTGCTCGGACCCGCCGGCTTGCCCGAACGGCGCTCCGCTGAAGGCCTCCTGCCCGGACCTGCCAACTTGGCCAAACTCCGCTCCGCTGAAAGCCTCCTGCTCGGACCCGCCGGCTTGCCCGAACGGCGCTCCGCTGAAGGCTTCCTGCTCTGAGCCACCGGCTTGCCCGAGGGGATCCTCA
>NW_008706067.1:0-1805 GCF_000186865.1 Aureococcus anophagefferens
AATTGAATGCTGACCTGATTTTCGGCCTGCTCCACCCGTCGCACAAGCAGTTTGAGGCGCGCTACATTGGCCACAGCATGGACAATTCCAACGACGACAGCGCTCTCGAGGTCGAGGAGCCCGTCGCCGCGCCGCCGTCTCCGGAAGCTTCTCGCGCGGACGAGGGAATGGAGGACGACCTCGCTCCTTCCAGCGACGGCGTTTCGCCGGACGACCACGACTCGGATTATGGCGGTTCGGAGGTGAAAGAGCAGGACGATCTTGCTTCTTTCAGCGACGGCGCTGCGGCCGACGACCAGATGGCGGACGACGACGACTCGGAATCTGAGGAGCCCGCATCTCCGCCTCGCGCAACGTCGCCGCCGCATCTCGGGTCTCCAGCTGTGGGCAGCGAGGATCTGCAGGTGCAGTACGCGAGCGCTGGCGAGACGCTCCAGCCGGGCCATGCCGTGTGCTGCGTGAACGACGCGTCGCGCCGCGGCGTCGTCAGCAGCACCACTCGGATGCTTATCTTCGTGCGCTTCTCCCAGGGCGAGGCCGGCATGCCAAGAAGAGAACTACGACACCTCTCGGCCGACGCAGCTCTCAGCGCCGAGGAACTGGCCGCCCTCGCGACGCCCTCGGACGAGGTGCGCAACCTCCAGTGCGAGATCGACATGCACGTCCGCGTGGTGATTGCCGACGGCGGCTTCTTGTCGAACGACTACGTGGACAAGCACGGCACGCAGTGCTCCCAGTTCGAAGCCTACAAACTCACGGGCGACTGCGTCGGCGTGCGCTGCCACGTCTGCGACCTCGAGCAGGTGCTGCCCGCAAGCGTGCTTCGCGATGCGACGCGCGGCAAGATCCTCCACTGCCTCAAGCAGCACTGCGGCTTATACTCGAATTCTCCTTCTGGCTACGCTCACGTCGCCGCGCTCCAGGACCGCGTCACGGAGACGGTCCGCTGCGGCCCGCCCGGAGCTGCGAGCGGGCGCGCTTCCGGATCTCCGCCGTCGTCGACGGAGCCGCGCGCCGACGCGCCGACGGACGAGGCGCCGTCGCCGCTCCGCGAGGACGACCGCAAGCGGGAGCGCGACGCGACGGACGAGGGCGTCGTCGAGTCGCCGCCGACGGAGCCGCGGGCCGCCGAGCCGGCGGACGAGGCGCCCGCCGTGAAGCGCACGCGGACGCCGTCGACGCGAAAGCTCGAGTCGCTCGCGCAGGAACAGCCCGACGTCGTCGACGGATCGACGGTGCCCGACAAGGTGCGTCGAGCCATGATCGAGACCACCGGCGACTACAACGTGCGCGAGGCCGGTACACCGCTGTACTCGGGGTCGCCGGCGTCGTCGCCGGCGCCGTCGCCGGAGTTCGCGCCCGCGGATCGCTGGCCCGACGTCGGCGAGAGCTGCGAGTTCCTCGTTGACGGCAATTGGTACGACGGCGTGTGCCGTGCCAAGTCGGACGAGAAGGTGGAGCTGAAATACAAGCGGGTCCATCGCGGCTACGTCCACGACATCTTCACCGCCGGGGAGGCCCCGGCCAACTTGCTCCGGCTCCCGGTCACAGCCGCGAAGCGCAAGTACGTGAGCGTCGACGGCGCCGAGGACGCGCGCCTCTTGAAGCGGCCGGCGTCGTGCGAGGGCGTCATGCACGTGGACGACGGCGAGATGCCGTCCGCGATCCTCGAAACCTTCGAAGACGAGGACTCCGTCGACGACGACCCGCCCCTCGAATGCTCGCCGAGCCTGCGCCGCACGACGCGCGTGCAGAAGCCAGTCCTCTCCCCAACCCAATGGAACGACATCTTCTCCGAAAAGTCG
>NW_008706067.1:2640-5089 GCF_000186865.1 Aureococcus anophagefferens
GACGAGTCGCGGTCGTAGAGGTCGAAGGCGAACATGACGAGCTGCGTGCGCCCGAGCGTGCAGTACCTGCGGCGGCGCGCGTGGACGCGCCGGTCCGTGTCCGCTCATCGCGGGACGAGCGACGTGGGACGAGCGCGCCGCGCTCTCGACGCGCGCGCGCGTTCCGCGGATCGCGGCGCGCGTCGAACCGCGCGCGTCGGGCGCCGGCGCCGCGCTGCCAGAGCGTGACGACGAACTCGCGGAAGTCGATCTCGTTGGAGCCGTCCTCGTCGAAGATGGAGAAGACGCGCTTCGCGAACTTGGTCCGGTGGAGGTCGAGGTGGTCGAGCATCTCCCAGAGCTCGAGGCTCCCGCTGCCGTCCTTGTCGATCTTCAGGAACTGCGCGTGCAGCCGCGCGACGTCGGCCTCGTCGAGCCCCAGGCTCTCGAAGGTGTCGCGGAACTTGTTGACGCGGTTGTCGTGGTAGACGCGCGGGCCGAAGGTCCGCTTCAAAGTCAAGCCGACGTTCCGGGGCAGCAGGTCCATCAGCGCGTCGAGCAGCGGCATGGCCGCCGCATGCGCCGCGCGCCGTCGGTCGCGGTTGCGAGACGGAGCGCGGCGCGGCGCTCGACGCTGGCGTTGCTCAGTGGGGCTCCACGGCGGCGCGCACCGACGATGGTATGCTCTTCATCGTGTCATGCCTGTTGAGCGGATAAAAAAAGCTCGATTATGAACCCGCGTTGAACCCGTGTCGAACATTTATCCGCGGTCTCGCGCGCGCGCGCCTCCGACCGGCGCTCTCCGCGCGCGCGCCGACGCCGAACCGCGCGATGTCGTACCTGCTCCCGCACCTGCGCACGGGCTGGGCCGTCGACCAGGCGATCCTCAACGAGGAGGACCGCGTCGTGGTCATCCGGTTCGGCCACGACTACGACCCGGTCTGCATGCAGATGGACGAGGCCCTGTCGAAGATCGTCGAGAAGGTGAAGAACTTCGCCGTCATCTACCTCGTCGACATCACGGAGGTGCCCGACTTCAACACCATGCGCGCGCGCCGCGCCCGCCGCCGCGCGCGCCGCGCCGCCGCGCGCGAGGCCGCCGCCGCGCGCGCAGGTACGAGCTCTACGACCCGTGCACGGTCATGAACTTCTTCCGGAACAAGCACATCATGATCGACCTCGGCACGGGCAACAACAACAAAATCAACTGGGCGCTCACGAACTCGCAGGAGCTCATCGACCTCATCGAGACCGTGTACCGCGGCGCGCGCAAGGGCCGGGGCCTCGTCGTCTCGCCCAAGGACTACTCGACGAAGCGCGGCCCGGCGCCCCGATCGCGCGCGCCGCCCGCGCGGCGAATCGCGCGCGCCGCAGGTACCGGTATTAGGCCGCGCGCGCCTCGCCTAAGGAGAAGCCGCCCCACCGGAGAGCCGCGACGCCGCGACAAACGAGTGCCTTACATGCCCGCCTGCATCTGGACGTCGGCCGTCGCCGTCGTGCCGTGCTGGCAGAGGAGCTCGTAGGTCGCGTTGACGGCCTCGCGCTTGTCGTGCGAGTGGTCGCCCTGCATGCCGACGTACTGGAGCGCCGTCTCGTCGGCGCCGCCGTGGTTCGCGTCGAAGAAGAGGGCGACGTTCGTGACGCTGGCGAAGGCGTGGGGCGGGTGCAGATTCACGTAGGCCTCGCCGGGCGCGTTCGGCGGCAGCGCGGACTCGAAGGCCGGGCGGATGTCCTCGAGGGACTGGAAGTCCAGGTTCTCCCGGTTCACGTAGACCTTGACGTGGCTCGGGTGGGACTCCGGGTCGCCGGAGCCGATGACCATGAGGCGCCGGAGCGCGACGGGCGCCAAAAACGTGACCTTGACGAGGAGCTCCTCGTCGCCGTCGCTGGCGAAGCTGCCGTCGGTGTCGAGGCGCCGCACGAAGGGCCGCAGCACGCGCGCGGCGTCGGCGCCGTCCTGCGCGTTCAGCGCCTCCGCGCGGTCCACGTGCTGGTAGAGGTTCCAAGAGTCGTCGGGGTACTCGACGCTGTGCGAGTGGCCCGCGCCGCCGCCGGCGCCGCCGTGGCCGCCGCGGCCCATGGATGCGACGAAGCGGCGCGCGAGCGTCGAAGGTCGTGGGGTCGCTGCAGCGGCGGCGGCGGCGCAGCGGCGAGAAGGCCTCTGATGACAGCTCGATCGATCGATCGAGAGAGCTCCTCGAGCAGCGGCGTCGACGCGCGACGCGTCGCCCCACGACCACCATCGAGAGCGGTGCGGCCTCGCGCCGCCGGCGCCAAGGTGGCCCCGTTCGAGTGCTGTGGTTAGGCCCGGCGCGCCCCGGGCCCGCGGCCGCGCGCGCCGCGGCGCCGGCGGCCCGCGCGGCTCAGGGCCCCTCGACCAGTCTCAGGGCCTCGGTCATGAAGTCCTCGCCGTTCTTCTTCCAGTCGAGCGCGGCCTCGATGGCGGCGCGGAAGACCTTGACGACGTTCG
>NW_008706068.1:0-5050 GCF_000186865.1 Aureococcus anophagefferens
AGACTGGAGGTGGCCACATTGTTGGCACTCGAGGGCGGGGCTGGTTACTATGGCCAGTCGAGCTTCCCTTCTCGGACCGGCTGTCACCCGCGTGTCTAGATGCTTATCCACTGGACCCGGGTGATGCGCCATGGACTGACCAAGTTCTCACAGGAGGACGAGGTCAGAGGTACGTCGATTGATCCTTTCGGGGACTTCGTGTGGGTGGGCCTTGAGGCTCACTCAACTTACCCTTTATGCCAAATTATTATCTTGATTGACTAGAAAGCTACTTTGTACAGGTAATCTTCGATTAGCCAGGAAAGTAGCGCCCAGAGGAGAGAGAGAGAATGAGCTGTTATTTATTATTGCAGCTCAGTCGATACTCGCTCCTTATGCTCTTATCTGGCCGGCGCTGCTGAAGCAGCCCGCCGGCGAAATTCTTTCTCCCCGTGGCCAGCCGAACCTATTTTAGAGAGAGGGAGTTTAGCTAGTAAACTAGGGTAGTGGGGTGGGCCTTGAGGCTCACTCAACTTACCCTTTATGCCAAATTATTATCTTGATTGACTAGAAAGCTACTTTCCAAAGTAAAACCATAAATTCCTTCCAACATTTGCCTCTTTCATACATAACCCGCAATTTTCTCGGTAAATCTGTCCTTATAAACTCTTTGAATCGTTCCTTTTGTTTCTTACGATCTCTTTCAAGAGACCAATGCCCATTAAGGCGTTTCGCAAAACCGCTCTCTATACAATCCCTAATATACTTTCCACAAGTAGAACATAAAATTATACCGTCCTTGGAACGCTGTCCCTTATCACACTTGAAACATTTTAACTTCGTCACACCTTCATTAACAATAAAATGTTTAACACATTCACTACCTATGCAAATAACTTTATTGGAATTTGGTAAACCTATAAAATGATTTCTTAATATATCGTGTCCACACGGACAAAATAACACAGGTTTGTATTGAAAAATATCAAAATCAATGTTCATATCACGACAAGCCTCATCAATTATCTTTTCATTTTCCTCATTTCTTTTAAGATTTTCATCTACTCAACGGAATCTTGACTTAAGAATTTTCCACGAGACTAGTGGGGTTCGTTTAAACTGCAAGTACCCAGTTCATTGAAGGGTAGCCTAGCTAATTCCCTTTACATACACACAAGTTGAACTTCCCGCTGGCTCAATCAAGCAACTGACAAGGGAAAACATCGGCAATGATTTTGTTTGTGCGTGAAAAGGACTGAATTTTCTCTAGGGTGACAAAGCCATCTTTATTGTCATCAACCAGCCCTACCTACGACAATGAGATTTGTGCTGAGGGTTGTGAAGACGCAACTTTGGTAAAAACGAAGTGGTCGATTTCGCCCGGGGAGAAGTTGGCGAATTTGCGTGTTAGGAGCTTTCTGCAATCGTCATGACTGAGTGAACAAGATTCCCGGAGCGCAAATTCAATGCATTCAAGCCAAAGGCCGTGTCGTCTTTGCAGCTCTACACAAAAAAGGTGAGTACAAGCAGCGGGATTTGGCGCGGGCATTTGCTCATGATGAGAACAAATTCATCAAAGTCCACTTTTCCATCTCCATCGATGTCCACAGTTTTGAAGATGTCAGCAATGTGTTCAGCCGTCAGCGTGTGTCCGAGAGACGCAACGCACTGTGTAATGTGACTTAGAGAAGATCAACTGTGATAAGTTTCAACCTGGGTCATTTCATAGATGTCGACCGATCCACTCTTATTCTTGTCGTATAGGTCGAAGCTGGCGCGCAGTTTTTTGGCAGTCCTGGTGGTAATTCGACCATTGTTATTTAGGGAACGTCTCCAATTGCTTTTGGAGACTGAAAATGCACGAGCTATCGCTCTCATAAAACCCAGGCGCACGTGCGTGCATGGAGTAACGAGCTCAATTTCTACGATCTCGGTCATTGACCAACTGCTTCGTCGCGGCGCGGTGCTAGCCCCCCCGCGCCGTCCTACTGTTTGTGTGCATGGCTGGTCCGAGCCGTTCTTGTGCAAGGGAGTATTGTTTCTGTCCGCTTGGCCGTTCGTAGCGCCCAGCAGCTTGATAACTGCTCGCCGCAGAAGCGCAGGACGGGAGGGCACTCGGCCACAATCAAGTTCGGTACAGGTAATCTTCGATTGCCAGGGAGTTTCATACGCAATGGGATATGCACCCTGGAGGAAGTTAAAGAACCGAATTCTCTCTGCGTAGTGCTCGATACCATATAAGGCGCTGAAGAATTCTAGGGACCATCCCACTTAGCAGTTTTATTTAGCTGGATGATGATAGGTGGTCTAAACTCACCAACTCGTTACCGGAAACATATTGTACTGCCGCAAATGCAATTGCAGCCCAGTCGGAGTAAAATTAGGGGGCGACACTGAAAACCCGGGATTTTGCCGTCGTCGAGCCGAGCTCCGAGGCTGCGCCCATCCCGAGGAGCCCGCGTAGGAACTCGAAAACGACTTTCGGTTCGTCCTGATCCGTCCGGATTGAGCGAAGTTATGGTACTAGGGCACTGTGACCCATTCTGGCCGGGGCCCGGGCGAGTTTTGGGGGAGCCATAAATCGGCGCATTCGCCGTACGGCGCCGCAGGACGCAGTTCCCCCAATTTTCGCGTCCCCCAAAATCCCGGAAGTCGCTCCAGGGACGCCTCCCGAAACCAGGCGCCAGCGGAGGCGGAGCGGAGCCCGGAGAGCGCCGGGGTTCATTGACCCCCCCTAGTAAAATCCCGCATGGGGGGTCGGGTTTGTAAAATTCGACTGGGTCCGGCGGGGGCGTACTTGGGGAGGCGTCGGGCGACCCCCCCTAGGTCCCCAGGGAGCTCCTGGCACTTATTTTCTGGGTCGGTCGGTCGGTCGGTCGGTCGTCGTCGCCGCCGCCGCCGCCGCCGCCGCCGCCGCCGCCGCCGTCGCCGCCGCCGCCGTCGTCGTCGTCGTCGCGCGCGCGGGGAAGTTTCGAACCTAATTCAGTCGCAGGGTAACCGCAGAGAGGTGATGAGTTGCCCCATGCCAGCTGTCACGGTATATGGACCCCGGAATGCAAAAATCGAGTCGGCGCGCCCCGCAGTCGCAGTGATCGACAGTCTCGCCGCAGAATGCCGCCAGCAGGATTTTTTGAGCTCCCGAACCCCGTCGTCGCTGCCCGGCGCAGCACGCGCGCTTTTCGTGCACCACCTGGCGCAAAACGGCGCGGTGCCGGCGCATCACATCATCGCAGCGTTATCCGTCGGTCGAAGCGATGCCGTTTTGGATGATTTCGATGAGGTTTTCGATTACTACTTCAATAAATTAACCCAAGCGCGTTTACTTGCAACACCCCTGGGTCGGCGCAATTAATTCACGGGCCGCGCTGAGCTTACGGCGCCCGCCGTCGGAAGCGGTTGCTGGTCCAAGTAAGCAAAATCTTACCGATGGCGACGCGCGGTGGAAAATCCCAGAGTGCTGGCGAGACGAAAACCGCGAATCGTCCAGAAAAATGTTCGCAATTAATTCAAAGACCCGGCCCATTCCCCATTCGAACAAGCGCGTCGGTTTCTGAGGGGTGGGAACAACGAAAGTCAAGTTGTATTATCCGACCCCGTCATGCGGATTTGGCTTTCGATACTCGCTCGTGGATAGGGAGCCAATAAACTAAACTCTCTTTTGGGCGCTACTTTCCTGGCTAATCGAAGATTACCTGTACTATCACCTGCGCATCTGTCTAACGCCGCGGACATCGCACATCTTAACGCCCGCGGTCGATTGACAAGTATGGTGTTGTGGACTATAGTTTTTGCTGTGAACGCACACTTTGCCCAAGCAGCGTATCGGAAGGGGACAGATATCGATCCCGATAAAAAAATTCGTGCGGAAGCAGTAAGCCATAAATGGCCGCCTAAAAGCCCCCCTCTATTCCTGTTCTTCGAGAAACATGGCCATTTCAAATACATGAATTCCATATCGCAAAATTCTGGATACAAGAACATTAGAGACGGCATGTATCATCAAACATACATCTACACGTGGGGGAACGCAAAATCTCGACCATTTTCTACCCTTGATGAAGGACTCACCATGAGACCGTACTCGAGTTATGGGAGAGCAGAAGGTGCCGATCCGTATGGCATTTTCTGCCCCCCAAGGAAGCTGCCAAACATGCGTGGCCATGTCGTTTTTATTTCGAGTGAAACTTCTGGCAATGTCTTTCCAAATGGTGCGTGCACCATGCCTGCTCTACATCTTAACTTACATCGCGCAAGGGCGAGTATGATCTTTGGCACCGGCGCCCAAGCAGACAACGTGGTTGGACTCTACAACATGCAGTCCGCCAGAGACATCTATTGGAGGACACGAAAGATGACATTCGGTGTCTTTGATCTTAACTGGCTAGTGTGTCGCTAACTCGGCTTAGCGAGAGCTAGAAACGCCTATGAACGCCTATGAACGCCTATAAACGCCTATAAACGCTTAGGACGGCTTAGATATATCTACTGAGATATATCTAGCAGCACTTAGGACACGACGCAAGCATGGGCGAGACATGTTCGTAGACGGCGGCAGCAGCGACGAAGACGGCGCGTCCGAGGGCAGCGAAGGCTCCGCTGCTGCGGCGGTCGACGATTGGTTCGATGGTTCGAGCGAAAGCGACGGCGATAGCAGCGCCAGTGAACGCGGGAGCGAGAGCGACAGGTCCGCGGGCGTGAACGACGACGACGAAGACAGCGCAAGCCAAAGTAGCTCATCTTCAGGGCAGCCCGCAGCCGCGCTGAAGGAAGAATCGATTGCCTGGGCAGTCGCGCTAGCCAGCGAACTTCCTGGGCAGCAGCACGGATCGGCGAAGCGCCGCTGCCTCGTTCCCCGGAACCTGTCTAAAGGGTTCTGGGACGTGATCGACGTGCTGGATGCAGGAGGCTCTGATGAGCTTAACAAACAACTTAAAGAGCTGTACGCGCGCGGCAAAAAGCTGCAAGGCCAAGCGTGGGACAGCAACGATGCCGACGATCGGATGGCACATGAGGTCTACGCACACGTAAAAGAGGCAAACTTAAACATGCCTGTCCTGGAATGGAAGTGCTA
>NW_008706069.1:0-5047 GCF_000186865.1 Aureococcus anophagefferens
AAGCTCGCGTCGGGGCCGGGCGTCTGGACGCTCAAGGACGACCAGAAGAAGAAGCTCGAACGAATCACCGAGGACGAGGAGGACGACGAAACGCGCGCGTCGCCGGACCACGACCTCGCGGCGGCCCTGCCGGCGAGGACGCACGCGGCGATCGCCGCGCTCCACGACGCGGGCATAGTGAAGCACGTCATCTCGCAGAACATCGACGGCTTGCACCACCGCGGCGGTCTGCCGCGCGAGGCCCTGAGCGAGCTCCACGGCAACGTATGGGTCGACCGCTGCGACCGCTGCGGCGCCGAGACGGTCCGCGACGCGCTCGTCCAACACACGCGGCTCGCGGACGTGCCCACCCTCAAAAAGGGCGCGGCGAAGGACTGCCCGCACTGCTCCACGCCGTCCTTTTGCCACTGCACGCGGCGCGCCTGCGAATGCTGCGACGACGCGCCGCTGAAGGACACGATCGTCAACTTCGGCGAGTCGCTGCACGCGCCGACGCTCGAGCGCGCCCAGGCCGAGGCCGAGGCCGCGGAGCTCTGCCTCGTGCTCGGGAGCAGCTGCCGCGTCGCCCCGGCGGCGGACCTCCCGCGGACGTCGAAGGCGCACGTCGTGGTCAACCTCCAGCCGACGCCCCTCGACGCGTCGGCCGGGCTCAGAATCGGCGCGCGGTGCGACGACGTCCTCGGGCGCCTCCTCGAGCTGCTTAACGTGCGCCCCTAGTCGCGGTGAGCTGCTTTACAAGGCGCCTTCCCTAGGGCGGCACCTGCCCCCCGTCGGCGAGGAACTGCGCGATGCGGTTGATGATCGCGTCCTTCGTGCCCGACTTGGCCAGCCCGAGGTCCTCCGCCGTCGCCTTGAGCGCCGGCGCCGTGAAGTTGGCCTTGAGCGCGTCGCGGTCCAGCGGGTCGACGAGGAGCTCCTTGGGCACGCGGGCCGCCGCCGCCGGCTTGGGCTTCTTCGCCGCGCGCGCCGCGACGCCGCCCGCGGGGAGCGCGGCCTCGACGGCCGCGACGCGCCCGTCGAGCGCGTCGTCGCTCGCCGGCCGCTGCGCGTCGCCGTCGCGCCACGCGCGCTGGACGACGGAGTCCGGCCCCTCGCTGTCGAGCCCAAAGGCCACGGACTCGAGGAACGCGAAGTGGTTCCTCCGCGCGGGGTTGAAGACGCGCGCCGGGTCCGCGGGGCCGCCGTCGCGCGCGCGGCCGCTCAGCGCGGCGACGAGCGCGCCGAGCGCCGCGTCCAGCGCCGCCGCCGTCTCCGCCGCGTCGTCGCCCTCGTCTTCGCGGGGCCGCTTCAGCGAGGCCGGCGCGCCGCGGGTGTCGCGGCGCTCGTCGCCGAAGGGCAGCTCGTGGAAGAGGAGGCCCCGGTCGTCCGGCGCCAGGACGACCAGGCGCGGGCACGCCGCGTGCTTGCGCTTCACGTAGCGCGCGAGGCCGACCACGCGCTCCTCGCGCATGGCCTCGATCAACGCGGACAGGACCTGCGACGACCCCGGCCCGAGGTCGTCGTCGGGCGCCAACAGCGACGCGTGCGTCGTCTTGACGAGCTCCGCGCCGCCCGGGAAGACGTCGCCGCGCGCGGCGAAGCCGAGGAGCGCGACCTCGCCGTCGCCGAAGCCGAGGACGTCGGACGCGTCGTCGCACTCCTTGAGCTGCGCGCGGTCCACGTAGCACCGGTTCGCGCGCTTGACGTCCGCCTCGGCCGCGTCCGCGAGCGGGCCCAGGGGCACGTAGGTCCGGATCGCGGACGCGTCGAGGATCGACGCCGTCGTCGCGTCGAAATCCTGCGACGTCGTCGTGACGAGCTCGCCCGTGTTCGCGTCGACCTTCTTCTGGGCGAGCGCGCCGGGCGCGCGCGCGAGCGTGCGCCGCGCGACGCGGATCGCCGCGGCGCCGTCGCCGCCGGGCAGCGCGAGGGCGAGCTTCTCCGCGAGGCGCCCCCGCGTCGCGGACGTGCGCGTCTGCGCGCGCGACTCGACGGACTCGGCGCCCGCGGCGGGGTAGGCGTTGCGGAGCCAGTCCGCGGGCGCGCCGCGCCTGTCCGGCGGCGCGTTCGCCTTGAGGAGCGGCCCCCAGAACGCGTCGAGCTCGTCGTCGAGCCCAAAGTGCGCGACGTGGACCTCGAGCGCGACGTCCGCGGCGTCCTGGGCGAAGGTCAGGCAGACGTCGCGCTCCGCGGGCGACGCGTAGGGCTCGGCCGCCGCCGAGAAGACGTAGATTATCGACGAGCTCGCGTCGCGCGCGCCGTGGCCGTCGAACGCGCGCTGGCACGCGTGGAAGCCGTTGCGCAGCGACCCCTCCTCGCTCTTCACGGCGTGGGCGTCGGCGGCGGCGAGCCAGGCCTTGACCTTGCCCGCGTCGGCGAAGACGCCCGCGGCGATCGCGTCCTGCAGCGGCCGCGCGCCCGACGCGGTCGGCGCGCCCAGCGCGAGCGCGCAGCAGCCGTCCGTGGACCCGGAGCCGTCGCCGCAGAACGCGACGCCGACGACGTCCTTGCCGCCGCCGACGAGGCGGCCCTTGATGAAGGCCAGCACGATCTTCATCGCCGCCTCGAGCCGCGTCTCGAACGTCGCGGCGCCGGTCTGCTCGAGGAGGTCCGCGGTCGTCAGGTCCAGGAGGAACATGGCGCGCTCCTGGACCTCCGTGCCGAAGGTCTCCTCCTCCTCCTCCTCATTGTTTTCGTAGTCGGCCATGGTGTCTCTTGGACGAGGCGCGCGGCGCGGGAGATGGTTCTCGAACGAGATGCTCGGCCCAGGACAGCGTACTCGGGACCGGTACCAGCCGGGGCAAAATGGCCCGTCCGTACGTGTACACCGACGCGGAACAGTCGGTATTGGCTCCCCGCGCGGACTCCGGACTGTGGCGAACAGCTGGCGCCAATCGCTACCGCTATCACGTGCTAGGGACTCGGACGCGTCGCCCATCGGACGCGTCCGAGGCCCACGTTGACCCTGTGATGCCTTTGCATGTTGCTGCCGCTCGAGCTCGAAGTTGCGGCGCCGATGTGTGCGTACTGACTCCGCCGGCTTCTCTGCCACAAACCATGCGCGCGGCGCTCGTATTCCTGGCGGTGGCCTCCGGCTGGTCTCCAGCGCCGCGACGCACCCGCGCGACATCCCTCCGAATCTGGCCCACTGAAAAATCCTGGGACGAGGAATGGATGGAGGCGCATCCGAGCAAGAATGGCGAGGCGAAGGCGCCCAAGGCGGCGAAGGCCGACGGGTTGAAGAAGCCCGACGGCGGGCGCGTGCCGTCCATGCAGGAGCTCATGGGGATCGTCGAGGAGAAGCACCTGACGCGGCAGCGCGAGGCCGAGGACCGCGGGAAGCGGAGCCCCGAGCAGAACATGATGGACGGGTCGCGCGACGTCTACCTCGAGCAGCTCGAGGGCCTCTCCGGGCGGCGGAGCGCCCTGGCCTCCGCGAAGCGGCCCCAGTTCATCGTCGCCGTCGTGCTCGGCAAGGCGCTCTGCTCCGGGCGCATCTCCGTCGAGCACGCGGCGCGGTGCTCCGCGCTCGCGCGGGCGCTCCTGGAGCGGCGCCTCGACCCGGACCAGGTCGTCTTCACGGCGTCGGCGGCGTCCAAGGCCGAGGGCTGCGGGGACGACGCGACGGTCGCGTGCAGCTACTTCCTCCACCTCTGCGAGGCGCTCGGCGTGCCGCTCGACCCGGAGTCGCTCGTCGTGAGCCCGACGCCCGTGACGACGCGCGTGGGCATGCAGGCCCTGCTCGAGCGCTTCGTCGTGCCCCAGCTCTCGGCGACGGCGGGGCTGCACCTCACGTTCTTCGCGTCCGACTACCAGCTCAGCCGCCTCGAGCGCATCGGCGCGGTGACGCCGCACCTGTCGCTCTTCGCGCCGCTCGCGGAGCGGCGCGACGTCTTCCTCCAGCACGTCGCGGCGACGGAGGCGCTCTACAAGACGAACACGACGCGCAAGGGCCAGCGGCCCCGCATGCCGTCGCTCAGCGCGAAGGACGGCGGCGCGACGAGCTGGGCGCTCGAGAAGGTGCTCTACCCGCCGGGCCTGCTCATCTCCTCGGGCGACGCCTTCGCGGCGTCCTTCCTCGCGCAGACGCACGTCATCTTCGACTCGCTCGTGCCGCTCCTGCTCAACTTCCACGCGATCGTCAACAAGGAGGAGATCCTCGCGGCCGAGTACTACGACGACCTGCTCCTCGCGAAGCGGCGCGTGTCCGAGCAGCTCCAGCTCGTCGACAGCCCCATGCGGCCCGCGGCGCTCCGCCTGAAGACCATGGCCACGGCGAGCCCCCACGCGCTGGCCCGCCAGGCGGCCGCGGCGCGGGCCGACGGCGACGGCGACGACCGGCGGCGACAGGACGAGGCCGCGGGCCAGCAGTTCGTCGACGAGGCCCTCGAGCGCGTCCTCGCGCGGCTCAACGAGATCGAGCGGCTCGTGCGGCCCGCGGCGACGCGCGAGGGCTACCTCGACGCCGCGGACTGGGAGCGCGCGCTCGCGCTGCTCCAGGCCGTCCTCGCCGAGGCGCGCGCGGCGACGGACCCGGACGCGCCCCTGCCGGCGTCGGAGTGGGGGCGCCTCGTCGACGAGGACGAGCCCGACTACGGCGACCTCGCGCTCAGCGAGATCGCCGACTTCAACCGCCTCCGCGACGAGCGGAGCCTCGTCGAGGAGGGCACGGGGGACGCGCTCTACTAAGGGGAGAGCGCTCCTTTAGAAGAGGCGCCCCTCGGGCCGCCGAGGTACCCCGCGCCCGCCTGGATAAGCGCCCCTCGGGCCGGAACTGGGACTCGTCGCGAAGTTCGTCGCACCCGCCGGGGAACGCGCTCTACGAAGGGAGAGCGCTCCTTTAGAAGAGGCGGCCCTCGGGCCGGAACTGGGACTCGTCGCGCACGGGCGCCGCGTGGTAGGGGACCGTCTCGTCCCAGCGCACGCGGCGGCCGCCGCCCCCATAGGCGTGGAGCTTCGCGTTCTGGTTGTGCGCGAGCACCTGTGTGGAATTCAGCCACTGGTTTGGGTGGTCCTGACCAAACTTGAGAATTCTCTAGCTCGGTCAAATCGAAGTCGATTCGGCTAT
>NW_008706070.1:0-1094 GCF_000186865.1 Aureococcus anophagefferens
AGGGCCGCGAGCGGCGCGGCGAAGGACGCGGCGAGCGACCGCGCGGCCCGCGGGCCCGCGGCGGCGGCGACGGCGACGAGGAGCCGCGCGCGCGCGCGGCCCGCGCGCGACTCGGGCGCCGCCGCCGCGGCCGCGGCCGCGGCGCCGAGGCCCCGGGCCGCGCCCGCCCAGGCGCCGCCGCCGCGCGCGGCCGCGGCCGCCGCCGCGACGCGCGCGGCGGCCGCCGCCGCCGCGCCCGGCGGCGCCGCGTCGAGGACCGCGCCGCCCGACGCCGCGGCGCACGCGGCCTCGGCCGCCGCGCCCGCGCCCGCGCCCGCGCGCGCGGGCGCCCAGGCCGCCTCCGCCGCGCGCGCGAGGAGCTCCAGGGCCTCGCCGACCTCGCACGCGCGGAGGTCGCCGGCGTCGCGGAGCGCGTCGACGGCGAGGGGCAGCGCGAGCGCCGCGACGGCGGCGTCGGCCGCGAGCGCGCGCCGGAGCGCCGCGCGGAGCGCGGCCGGGTCGACGCCGTGCGGGTCGCCCGGCGGCGGCTCGAAGGACACGGGGAAGTAGGGCGCGAGCGCGTCGACGAGCGCCGCGGCGCCGCCCGCGCCCCAGCCCGCCGCCGCCGCCGCCGCCGCGACGGCCTCGGCGGCGGCGAGCGCGGCGCGGAGCCCGCGCGGGTCGCGCTCGCCGTCGAGCGCCGCCGCGAGGCCCGCCGCGAGGCCCGCCGCGCCGCCGCCGCAGCGGCCGTCGGCGACCGCCGCGGCCGCGAGCGCCTCCGCGAGGCCGTAGAACGCGAGGCGCGCGGCCGCGCCGAGCCCCCCGACGCGGCGGCCCCGCGGCGGCGCCGCCGCGCCCGGCGGGGGGAAGACGTCGCCGAAGACGGCCGCGCGCGCGGCGGCGCCCGCGGCGCCCGGCGCGCGGCAGAGCGCCGCGGCCGCGCGGAACGCGCCGCCCGCGGACGGCCCGTCGTCGAAGCGCGCGGCGACGAACGCCGCGAGCTCGCGCGCCTCCGCGGCCGTCGCCGCGCCAAAGTGCTCGACGACGAGCGCGAGGAGCAGCGCGCCGCGGCCGCGCGCGCGCGCGTCGGGCGACGCGAGCGCGGCGCCGGCGGC
>NW_008706070.1:2581-4984 GCF_000186865.1 Aureococcus anophagefferens
AGGCGCAAGCCCTCTTTGCACCCGCCATCGCGCACTTGCAGAATTCAGCAGGCTGGATGCGCTTTGGCCGGCGCAATTTGCCGCAAAGCCGGGGTCCTGCCCTCTGCGCCGCGCCGTCCAGGTCGCCATCCGAAGACGACGAGCCTAAGACGCGTCGTCGCACGCCGGACGCGCCCGCGACCTGTCCGCCGGCGGGGAGTCGCACCCCATCGCCGGACGAGTCGACCAATCGCCCGAGCCCTTCTCAACATCGGTTCAAGTTAAATCCGGCCAGCGGCCGGAGGGACGTGTACTACACCTCCTGAAAATTTGCCGCGCGCGTAAGTTGAAGTAGATTTGCTCGGTTGTTGACGCGGCCGTGCCCGCCTGTGCTTGCCTTGCCCGCCGAGCGTCGGCCGGTCGTTCGCGGTCTTGGGCTTGGCTTGCCCCGCCATGCTCGTCGGCCGGTCGTTCGCGGTCGCGGGTACGTCGCTGCGGCGCGCGTCGGCGGCGCGGGGCCTCGCGTCCCTCGAGTACGCCGTCGAGGCGCTGCTGGGCACCTACGGCGTCGCCGGCGTGTCCGCGGCGGTGCTGGCCCCGGACGGGTCCGGCGGCGCGGTCGTGCGGCCCGTCGTCGGCGGCCTCGCGAGCCGCGCGCGGCGGGAGCCCGTCGCGCCGGGCACGCTCTTCCAGATCGCGTCGCTGTCGAAGCCCGTCGCCACGGCGTTCGCGATCGACTTCTTCGAGGCGCGCGGCGCCTGCTTCGAGACGGCCACGGTCAACGGCCTCCTCGCGGCCTGCGGCTCGCCCTTCCGGCTCCGGAGCGCGGCCGGCGCGCCGCGGGCGTGGGCGGAGGCGGTGACGCTCGCGCAGCTCGTCGACCACTCCGCGCTCGGCATGCACTACGTGCCCGGCGTCCCGCGGTCGGCGCCGTTCCCCGACGCCCTGGCCCTCGTGTCCGGGTCCGACGCGGCGCCGGCGCCCCACGGCTACGCGAGCCTCGACGTCGACCGCGCGCCGGGGACGCGGTTCGCGTACAGCGGCGGCGGCTTCCTCGTGCTCCAGCACCTGCTCGAGGCGGCGTCCGGCGCGCCCGCGGCCGAATCCTCGACGGCTGGCTCGCGGCCGGCGGCGGCGCCGTCGACGTGACCTTCCGCCACGAGCCGCCCGCGGCCGCCGCCGTCGCCGACGGCCACGACGACGCGGGGAACGCCGTGCCCGGCGGCCGGCTCAACTTCCCGCCGTGCGCCGCGGGCGCGCTCGGCTCCGCGGGCGGCCTCGGCGCCTGGCTCGGCGACCTCGCGGCCGCGTTCCGCCGGCCCGGCGGCGCGGGCGCCGTGAGCGCCGCGGCCGCGCGGTCCATGCTCGCGGACCGGCCCGACCTCGGGTCGCGCGCGTTCATGCGCGCGCGCGTCGGCCGCGGCGTCTTTTTATTCGACGCGGCCTCGCGCGACGCGGCGCGGCCGAACCGGTGGATGCTCCACCAGGCGGCGAACGACGGCTTCCGCGGCTTCTTCCTCGTCTGCTTCGACGGGCCCTCGGCCGACGGCGGGCCCGCGGGGCTCGTCGTCCTCTGCAACGGCGACAACGGCGGCGTGCTCTTCAACTGCGCCGTCGCGCGCGCGCTCCTCGCGTCCGAGGACGCGTTCCCGGGCGGCGTCCCGGGCCTCGACTGGAGCCGCGTGCCGGACCTCGCCGACGGCTTCGACTACGCGGGCCTCCGCCAGGAGGAGATCGTCAACCTCGGCCTCCGGGACCTCGTCCTCAACGCGTTCGTCGACCCGTGAACGCGGCGGCGCGGCGGGGGCGCCGGGGGCCGGCCGGGCTACGCCGGCAAGACGCGCCGCGGTCGAGGGCGGCCCCATACATTTCTTCGGGCCACGATGCGCTCCGACCATATGAACGCGGCGGGGCTCCAGTCGAAGCATTGTGAAACACCGAATGCGCTGATGTTCCGGCCCTGATGTTCCGGTAGAGGTCTCGCGGATGTTCCGGCTTCCGGCTCTCCCGGGCCCCTCGGTCGCGTGTTCCGGTTCGCGTCCTCCGGTCGTGTTCCGGCGTGTTCCGGCGTGTTCCGGTGTTCCGGTAGATTTCCGGTCGGATTTGTCTTCTCAACTGCCCGTTCACGGCACGCTTAGTGCGCGTCATGAGACAGGGACTTCAGACCTGGGCGTCAGGCCCCTGGGGGCTGGGCATCAGGCCAGGCAAATTACGCACGGCGCCCTACCTAGGGCACAAAAACCAAATTACCCTGAGGCGAGGCACAGGTCGTCGTCAGTGCACAACAGGTGCGCCAAATTTATCTAGAGTAGTAGCAGCATCGTCGCCGCCGCCGCCGCCGCCGCCGCCGCCGCCGCCGCCGCCGACGACGACGACGCCGACGACGACGACGACGACGACGACGACGACGCGCGCGTGGGTATT
>NW_008706071.1:0-3180 GCF_000186865.1 Aureococcus anophagefferens
GGCGGCGCGTCGGCCATCGGCGCGTCCGACGACGCCCTGGGCGGCGACGCGTCGTCCACGTCCATGGCGTCCGGCGACACCGTGGGCGGCGACGCGTCGCCCACGTCCATCGCCTCGGACGGCTCCGCGCAGACGACGCACTTGTCGCCCTGCTGGCCGCAGACGACGCGCGAGAGGAGGCCCTTGACCGCGCCGCACCACTCGACGCCGCAGGTGCCCGGCGCGGCGTCGCAGTCGCGCGCGTGGAGCATGACGAACTTGGCGCCCGCGCAGACGCGCGCGTGGGCCGCGGACTGGTGGCGGCCGGGGCAGCTCCGCACGTGGTCGAAGAGCTCGAGGAGCGCCGCGCCCTGGGCGTGGGACATCGTCGACGCGTCGTCGTCGGGCGCGCTGCGCTTCCGCGGCGCGTCGGCGCGGAGGAGCACCTCGCCGTCGTCGGCGGCGGCCGCGCGGCCGAGCGCCGCGGGCCGCGGCGGCGACCGCGCGCCGTCGCCCTGGGCATGGGACAGCGTCGACGCGTCGTCGGGCGCGCGCGCCTCGGCCGTCGGCAGCGAGATGTCGTCGATCTCGATCTCCGGGTACTGGAGCGCGCCGCACTGGGGGCAGCTGTGGCGCGCGAGCGTCCATAACGGGTTCGCGTCCGACGTCGTCTCGTAGGCGTGCTCGCACACGGAGCAGTAGTACTTGACCGACTGAGCGAACGCCAGCGCACGCAGCGGTTCCATCGCTTTCGCCTCCGCCGCCGCGCGCCGCATCCGCGCCGCCGCCGCCGCCGCCGCCGCCGGCGCCTCCCGCGCGGCCTTCGCCTCCCGCGCGGCCTTCTTCGCCGCCGCCTCCGCGTCCCGCACGGCCTTCGCCTCCCGCGCGGCCTTCTTCGCCGCCGCCTCCGCGTCCCGCACGGCCTTCTTCGCCTCCCGCACGGCCTTCGCCGCCGCCGCCGTCGCCTCCCGCGCGGCCTTCGCCGCCGCCGCCGTCGCCTCCCGCACGGCCTTCGCCTTCGCCGCCGTCGCCGCCCGCGCGGCCTTCTCGTCGTCGTCGGCCACGAACTTGTCGAAGACCTGGTCCTGGAGGCGGGCGAGATCCTCGTCGGAGATGCCCGGCGTCGCCTTGAGGGCGGCCGCCGCGATCGCCCGCCGGCGCCGCAGCGTCTGCGCGCCCGAGATCAACTCGAGGGCGACGTGGCGCGACGCCGTCGCCATGTAGGCGCGGCCCAGGGCGACGAGCGCTTCGCTGGCCTCCGTGTCGACGACGACGAGCGCCGCGTCGCGGTCCGCGAGGCGGAGGATGTGCGCCTCGAGCCCGTCGTCGAACGCGAAGCAGACCGGGGGCGCGCACGGCTCGGGCATGGCGTCGATCTCGAGCTTGCGCATTAACTTCGCGCCCTGGAGCGCGACGTCGTAGGGCAGGTTCGAGGCCCGCGGCGCCGCGCACAAGTCGACGAGGCAGGTCCAACGGGCGTACAGCCCCAGGGCCTTGGCCGCCTCGAGCACCACGTCCATGGCCATGCCGTGGCGCAGGGGCCGCGCACTCGACGCCTCGAGGCCCTCGGCGTCGAGCATCTGGGCGTCGGCCGCGCGGCCGCCGACGAGGTCGACGGTCTCCGTGAACATCATGGTGCCGCGCGCGATGATCCAGACGCGGAGCGCCTTGCGCGCGCACCGGTCGCCGCGGCTGAGCACCTCGACGAGGCCCTTGATGTCGCCGAAGAGGGGCATCAGGCCGCGCAGGATCGCGAGCTTGTCGTAGTCGACGTGGAGGTCCGACGGGTGGAGCAGGTGGTAGAGGTGGAGGAGCCCGAAGCTCAGGCCGACGCCGTACTCCGGCGCGAGGTTGATCGCGCGCTCGACGACCGTGCCCTTGATGAGCGCCGTGTTCGCCTTGGGGATGGCGGCGTCGCCGAAGAGCCGCACTTTTAAGTGTAGCGACCGCGCGATCTCCGTCTTGAGATTCGGGTTCACCGATCGCGCCTGGTGGAACTGAAGCCCCGACGCGCCCGCGTCGACGATGAGCTTCTCCATGGCATCGCTGAGGACGCTGCAGTCGATGGCGTACCGCTCCGGCGGCGGCGGCAGTGGCCCCTCCCAGGGCTCTGCATCAAACTTCGAGAAGTCCGAGTCGTGCGAATGTGCGCGGTTGCCGACGCCGCCCCACGCGTTGACGCGCAACATGGTGGGCTGCAGCGTCTTGACGAGCTCGCCGTCGCCTAGCGTCGAGCGCCGCATCATGCCGCTCACGCCGCTCGGTCAAACCATACGGTGCTCTCCGGCGCAAGGCTGAACTGCCGCTGTGGAGATCACAGGCCATGGCCGATCTGCCCAAACCCGCGCTGGGCGTCGCGTCGTAGGCGAGCGGCATCATCCTCGACGAGCGCTGCGGGTCGCGCAGCTCCGAATCAGGCGGCGTGTAGACGCCGGCGCACGAGCACTGACGCCTGGCGACACCACCATCGTGCTGATTTTGTTTGCACATCCGACCCCGGCCAGGCGAGGAAGAGGACCGACACGATGAGAAGGTGGCCACAACTGCTGCTGCCGCTGCTCGTGGCGAATGCCTTCCTGCGCCCCGCCCCGCGCACGGCACCGTCGCGGAGACCAGCGGCGACCCTCGAGCCCCCGGTCCAGCAGCAAACTTTAAACACGAAGGAGAAGGTCGCCATCCTCCTCTTAAACCTCGGCGGCCCCCAGACGACGGCGGACGTCGAGCCCTTCCTCTACAACCTCTTCGCGGACCCCGACATCATCCGGCTCCCGTCGGCCATCGGCGGCCTGCAGACGGCCCTCGCCTGGCTCATCGCGACGCGGCGCGCGCCGAAGAGCCGCGCCGCCTACGAATCGATCGGCGGCGGGAGCCCCATCACCATGTACACGATGGAGCAGGGGCGGCTCCTGGAGGAGGCTTTGAACAGCGGCGACTCGGGCGTCGAGTACAAGTCCTACGTCGCCATGCGCTACTGGCACCCGTTCACCGACGAGGCCCTGGACAAGGCCGTCGCCGACGGGTGCACGTCGGCCGTCGTGCTGCCGCTCTACCCCCACTTCAGCATCTCGACGACGGGGTCGAGCCTGCGGGCCCTCCTCTCGGAGATGCAGGCGAGCCACCCGCAGCTCATGGCGAGCCACACCGTCGTCCCCTCGTGGCACGACTCGCGCGGCTACGTGAACTTGGTCGCGCGGTTGGTCG
>NW_008706071.1:3855-4947 GCF_000186865.1 Aureococcus anophagefferens
CGCGGTCGGGCCGCGCGGTCGCCTGCGGTCCCACGAGCACGACGGTGACCGGTCGTCCCAGCGCGGCGGCCCACCACTGGGGCGGCGCCGCGCACTCCGGCGGGGCGGCGCCGAGCACGTGGATCGTGAGGCGCTTCGTCCGCGGGGCTCTCGCGACGCGGGGAAACTCCGCCGCCGCCCACGCCGCGGACAGCGGGAAGGACATCGCGAGCGCGGCGGTTGGGTCGCGCCAATGTATCAGGTTCGTCGGGAGCGTCGCGACGTCGCCGAGATCCGCGGCGGCCTCGTCGACGTCCTCCTCGACGCCCATGTCCTCCAGCCGCTCCGGCGGCACCGTTCGCAGCGTTCCGCACGCCCGTCGGTGCGCGCGGCCGTCGAGCGCGCGGCACCGCGCCGAGCAGTAGACGATGCGGCCGCAGGCGTCGCAGGACAGCAGCGGCGCGCCGGCGCAGACGGCGCAGCAGTTGAGGCCCAGTCGGAGGTCCTCGTCGTTCGCTAGGCGGCGGCGCGACGCGGCGTAGTCCCAGGAGAACGTGCCGTCGAGCTGTTCCGTCTGCGTCGGTGGTCTGTCTTTCGCGGCCTTGCCGTGGCGCTGGCGGCGGCGCAGGGCGCAGACCATTGCGCTGGCGGCGGCGGAGGGCGCAGACTCACAGCTCTGGGACTCGGCGCATCGCGCTCTCCGAATTGGCCGGGGCTCCGCCTGCGCGCTGAGGCCTCGAGGGCCGACGTAAGCGAACTTGGAGAGGCACGTTCTCTTCGGGGGCGCTTGAAGCCGCTTGGCAAGCTCCACGATCTCGGTCCAATCCCCCCCAAGCTTGAGTTGGGGTCACCCCTAGTGAGCCGCGCGGCGCGCGCCGACGGCGCCGAGTACCATCTTCGTGCGGAGCGCTCGCTCTCGGGGCTCGGAGCGGCGCCGCAGGACCCGTTGCGGCGGCGTGGAATGAACGCGAGCGAAGTGTACATCTAGAAGGGCACGGATGCGTACTCGTCTTCGTTTGCCTGCTCGTGCCGTGCTCCGATCCCCGGCGCGAGGACTATCGTCAGCAGCGCAATCTTGCCCTCGTAGACGTCGCAATGAGGGATCCTCTAGAG
>NW_008706072.1:0-1500 GCF_000186865.1 Aureococcus anophagefferens
ACGCCGCGGCGTTCGTCGTGGACGTCGTCCGGGGCCAGGTCGTCTGCGTCGACGAGGGTGTCATGTACGACGTCTACAAAGCGATCGTGGAGTCGCCGGCCCTGGCCGTCTGCCGCGTCGCGAACCGCGTCAAAAGGCCGACGATCACGGGCTACCGCGACCTCAAGGTCAACGTCAAGGTCACGACGGACCTCGCGGCCGCGGACGGCGCGAAGATCCCCCACACCTGCGAGGTCGTCATCCACCACAAGGTCATGTTGAACTTGTCGGACGAGCACGACGCCTGCAAGGTCTACGACTTCTTCCGGTCGTTCTTATTGGGGGGCGAGGGCGCGGACGACGAGCGGCGGCGCGCGTCCGTGCTCATGCAGATCCCGACGTCGGAGATCTCGACCATGGAGAGCGTGGCCATGAAGTGGCTCGAGGACCACGAGGGCGCCCTCGAGCGGCTGACGACCTTCAACCACCTCATGCGCGCCATCGGCGAGTTCGAGCTCGCGGAGATGGTCCAGGGGAGGATTGTGGATTTGACGATCCAGACCTTCGGCGCCGGGTCCATCGACCACGCGCGGGCCATGGAGGGCCTCGCCATGGTGCTCTACGCCCAGGAGAAGTACAAGGAGGCCGAGCCCATCTTCCGCGACTCCATGCGGCTCAAGGAGGAGCGGCTCTCGCACAACGACCCGGAGCTCGGCCCGCTGTTGTCCTACATGTCCCTGTGCCTCGAGCGCCAGGGCAACTTCGAGGACGCCGTGGGACCGAGCCGGCGCGCCCTGGAGATCCGCGAGGCCCAGCTCGGGCCCGACCACCCGGACGTGGCCAAGCTCCTCAACACGCAAGCGAACCTGCACTACGCGCAGGGCCGCTACGAGCACGCGGACCCGCTCTACCGCCGGGCGCTCCACATCACGGAGCGGCGCATGGGCGAGAAGCACCCGGACGTGGCGACGGCGCTGAACAACCTCGCGAGCCTCCTCTACCAGACGCGGCAGTACGTGTCCGTGTGGAAACCAACCACTGGTTTGGGTGGTCCTGACCAAACTTGAGAATTCTCTAGCTCGGTCAAATCGAAGTCGATTCGGCTGATTTTTGGACGGATCGATCGCTCTCGTCGAGTTCTCGAAGCCCGGCCGAAGAGCTTGTGTCAAAACATTCGAATACGCGCACATTGAAGTCGGGTTGAAGATTTGATTTGCACACAGGTACGGCGAGGCGATGGCGCAGTACGAGCGCGCGCTCGGCATCCGCGAGCGCCAGCTCGGCCCGGAGCACCCGGACGTGGCGACGCTCGTGAACAACATGGCGGCGCTCCTCGCGGCGCAGAAGAAGTGGGCCGAGGCGAAGCCGTTGTACGAGCGGGCCATGGACATCTACGCGAAGCGCCTCGGGTCCGAGCACCCGCTCTTCGCGACCGCGCTGACGAACCTGGCGACCATGTACCGCCAGATGAACGACTTCCAGGCCGCCGTGCCCCTCTACCGCCTCGCCCTGCGCCTCAGG
>NW_008706072.1:2062-3737 GCF_000186865.1 Aureococcus anophagefferens
CGCTTCCGCGGCGGCTCGGGGTAGAGGCACGCCGTCATGGACCCGCGCCTCGCGCGGACGGGCCGCTCGCGGACCCACTTGTTCGCGATCCACTTCTCGGTGTCGCCCGCGATGGGCTCGCCCGCGTGGACCGTCCTAGCGTCGACGGTCGTGTCGTCCGCGACGTTGGCGAAGACGAGGAGCCGGCCGCGGCGCGGCGCGACGGACAGGCCGAGCGCGGGGAAGACGGTCGCGCCGCCGGCGCCGACGTCGCTGAGGTAGAGCAGCGCGGTCGTCAGCCGCTGGCCGCCGCGCTCGAGCTCCGCGTTGCCCGCCTCGAAGGCGTCGGCGTGCGCCGCGTAGCGCTCGCCCGTCGACGGCCGGTACCTCACGACGTGGAAGAACTCGGTCCGCTCCTCGGGCGCGCCGAGCTCGGCACAGATCGCGTCCTCGAGGTGCTCGAGCGCCTCGTCGCCGCGCGCCGCGAGCCAGCAGCTCGACGCGCGGCGTATCGCTGTCCGCGCGGCGCTCCCGCGGCGCGTCTGGACCTCGGCGCCGCCCAGGGACGGCCGCGCCTGGCGGATGAGGTGTTCGCAGCTGTCCTCGTCGGCGAAGTCGTCGATGAAGTAGACGAGCGGGTCCGCGCTCAGGTCGACGCGCGCTCGGCACGGCGTGCGGTCGGACATCGTTGGGTCCGCGCTCAGGTCGACGCGCGCTTGGCGCGGCGTGCGGTCGGACATCGTTGCTGCAGCGGTCAGGGCTCACCCCAAGAGGTCTCCTCGCCGAGGGCGGTGGCGGCCGCGTCGAGGAGCCAATTGAGCAGCAGCGCAAAAGTCACATACTTGAGCGAGTTCAGGAGCACCTTCTTGGTCCCGGGGTGCTTGAGCGAGTCCAACAGGGACACCATTTCGGTCGGTCTACGCTCTCATTGCACGGAATCGGAGCGCATCTTAGGAGCGCGGTCAGATCGTGCAGTGTACTTGCCGCTCATGTTGAAGTTCGTTACCTGGCACTGGTTGCGAGTTGCAGTGGATACCCCGTCGCTTGAACTATTGCAAGCCAAGACAAACTTTGAAGAAATCCTAGCTTCTAGAGGGCTAGAGACGGTGTCTCCGCTGGAGTATTCAGCGGCCGATGATGGAATCTCCACCTTAGAGGGGCCCGCGCTCCTCGAATATGCAGCGACGTGCAACGATCCCAGTGGCTTTGAGGTCCGCAAACATGTGGGTGAGGCACATGAAAAGACGCGACATCCGGACGATTGCGAGGCGACGCAAACGGGCAGCCTCAGGGGGTGGAATGAGGCGCGGCAGCTTCCCCCGACCCGATTTTCGGTCCCCTTCGAGTCACAGAGCGTCGGGAATCGTTCGTCATGGGAGCGACCAGATGCCCTCGCGGCAGCTCTTCGACTCGAGCCGATTTGATCGAGATCACCTCACCGGCTCCGAGAGGCGCGCGGCGCCGCGGGCGACACGGTGCTCACCGCGCAATGCACGAGGCCGTATGTGCGACCAAGCCCGGACAGCCCCCTCGGGAGGGACATTCCAGGGGGTGTTTCTTCGAAGTTGGTCGCACATACGGGACCTCAGCACTAATGCGAGCCCCTCGTCGGTCGCCCCCCACCGATAACCGCCGTTCTCGTCGTCCACGGGCTGCCCCGACGCGAACTAAGTTGCTCCCCATCGACCGATGGTCT
>NW_008706073.1:0-954 GCF_000186865.1 Aureococcus anophagefferens
CCGTCGACCGCGCGCGCGCCGCCGGGGCCGTCGCCATCGTCGCCGGCGACTTCACGTCGCCGGCCTCGAGAGCACGGACCCGGCGTGGCCGCGCGCGCCGGGGCGGCTCGGGAGCGCGGTGGCGGAGCTCCCGAGGATGCGCGCCTGGATCGACGACCGCGGCCTCACGGTCGTCAGCGGCGCCGGCTGCTCGCCCGCGGAGGCCGTGACGCGGCGGTCGGGGGACCGCGCGTCCGAGATCGACTACGTCGTCGTCGACGCCGGCCGTGGCGTCGACGTCGTATCGTGCGCGACGGACGGCGACGACGACGGCCCGTTGGTCGACATGTACGGCGGCGGGTCGTACACGACGGACCACCGCGCGATCCACACGCGGCTACGCGTGCGCGTGCTCGAGGCGCGGCGGGAGGTCGCTGTTCCCCGGCGGCGCGTGCGCTGGGGCTCGGCGGACGACGCGACGAGGGCGCGCTACGCCGCGGAGCTGGAATCGCGGTTGCGCGCCACGGAGACGGCGCGCCGCCGCGCAGCCGACGTGGACGCCGCGCTCGGCCTCGTGCTCGACGCCATCCAGGGGGCCGAGGACGCGGTCGTCGGCGTCGCTTCGGGGCCGGCGCGGTCGCCGCTCCCGTCGTGCTCGTGGTGGACGCCCGCGGTCGCCGCCGCTTGGAGGCGTGTCGACGACGGCCGGAGCGCGCGGCGGTCGGCACCCGGCGCCGCCGCCGCAGACGCGGCGGACGCGGCGCTCGCCGCGGCGGCGGCGCAGTACGCCGAGGTCAAGGCCGCCGCCATCGCCGAGGCCGCGCACGAGCTCCTGCTCGGCCAGGACCCGGGCTCGCACGAGGCGAGGCGGCTCCACGGCATCATCCAGACCGAGATCCTGGGCCGCGCGGCGCGCGNGGCGACCCACGAGTGGGACGCCGTCCGCGCCGCCGGCGGGTCCGTCGTGCGGGACGC
>NW_008706073.1:3623-4872 GCF_000186865.1 Aureococcus anophagefferens
CGACGCCGCGGTCCGGGCGGCGCCTGCGGCGGCCGCGTTCTCCTGCGTCGCGGCCGCGCTCGACGCGTGCCAGACCCTCGGGCTCCAGCCACCGAGCGCGGGCGACGACCGCGGCCAGTGGCGCGCCGCGGTCGGTCGCGCCGCCCGCGAGTACGCGGAGCGGCAGGCCGCGGGCGTCAGCGACCTCGCGCTCTTCCGCGCCGTCCGCCCGAGCCGCGAGTGGCGGCGGACCTGGATCCTGGAGCAGCGCGCGGCGGGCGACCGGCGGGAGACCGCGCTCGTCGCCATCTTGGGCGGGACGTGCCGCCTCGCGCCGCAGACGCGGCTCGTCCGGTGGGCGGCCCGGGGCCGCGAGCGGCCGGGCTACTGCGACCTCTGCGGGCTCTACGTCCGCGGGACGGCCGCGGACATGGCCCACGTCTGCCTCGAGTGCCCGGCGTCGCGCGTGACGCGGCTCGGCCTGGATGCTCCCCGACGCGCGTGGTTCGCGAGCGTCGAGAACGCCTACGGCCGCCAGGGCCGCGAGGCGGCGGCGCGCTGGTGGCGCGGCGCGCGGGCGCCGGCGCTCTCGTCGTGCTCCGACGTCGGCTTCGCCGCTTTTTTGGCCGCGTCGGGCGCACCGCCGCTCCCGCGCGGCGGCCTCGCGGAGCTGCGCGACGATCTTGCTCGCGCCTTCGCGTCGACGTTCGGCGAGTTCTTCGTCGCCCACGCCAGCGAGATTGCGGCGCTTCCTCCGCGGCGCTCGACCTGATTTTGTTCATATTCCTCTCTTCCTCAGCGGCGTCCTCCTCTTCTACATCGACGCGGCCGCGGGCCGCGGTTCTTCGATCTGGACGCTTCCTTTTGTTTCTCCCGCTCGCTGACCACGAGCATCCTCTTCGGCGGTGCCCTCGGCTAGCCATTCGTGGTCCTGAGGTTGAATCGGCCTGGTCGAGCCGGAGTTCCTGTCCCCGTGCACGGTGGTGGTGGTCCTTCTCAACCTCCCCCGGTCCACGGAGAGACCGACCTTGAGTGGCCCCTGGAGCCCACGCAGGAGCTACCGCCCCGCGCCTGCTCGGTCTGGTTCCCTCCGCGGGGGTCCCTCAGTGGGCCTGCCTCCCCTCCCCGGACGGACGCAGTCGGGCGCGCACCCCCTTCAATAACTTGGTCAACACGAGTGCATCGTGCAGCGATCCTGAACTCGGCGCAATGATGTCTCTCGCGCGGTTCGACGCGTCGACAGCGCTCTCGTGAGACTCGTATGACCGCG
>NW_008706074.1:0-2190 GCF_000186865.1 Aureococcus anophagefferens
CGCCGCTGTCCGACGCACCTCGTTGGTGCCTTCGCCTGATCGAGGGCAGCGGCGACACTCCTCTGGTCATGGTGCGCGCGTCTATCGCGCGGTGCGTGCTTGCCGACCTAAATCCGTCGACGCCCAGCGCCTCGAGCGGGCCGCGCAGGAGGTCTGAAGCTTAAGGTCACCTCGTCGGTTTCGGTGCCAGCGCAGCTGCCTCTTTGTCGTCGACCCGTCATTGTCCTAAATCTGGACGCGTCCGTCGCCGAGCGCGTGTCCGTGTCGATCGCTCCGAGATCGCGTCGATCGATCTGCATGCCTCTGAAGTAAAGAAATTAATAAATCAAATAAATCAAACTATATATATGGGGGCCAATAATCTACGAGATACATGCAACTAGGAACCGAGAACAAATCAAGAGCAACCAATATCGCAGGGGGAAATAAGAATGACACAGCACGGTGTATTTGGCAGTGTGATGCTCCGTCGGGTCCAACAGCAAATCGAAGAGGCGGCCCGCGCCGCAGTCTGGGGCCAGGTGTGGTCCATCGATTTCGCGTTGGGAAAGTGCGGGCCCGTCCAGCCGTCCATCCCCAGGCCGGGCGCGCCCGCGTTTCCAAGCAGCAGCTTGTACCGCGCCGTCACTAGCGCGCGCGGCCCCGGCTTTCCGCTCGACGTCGCATTCGCACCGCTCACCATCAGCCACATGTCCAGCGAGTCGATCGAGGGCAGCCCGCTCGCCGCGCCCCGCGTGTCGGTTGGATCGAGTCCGGCGAGCCCCGCGCCAAAGGTTGCGTACCAGTCCGCCGTGTGCAACAGTCCGGCGCAGCGCGTGCCGCGCTGCGCCGCGGGCAGCGCACCCCCGCTCACGAAGCCAGCCACGCGCACGCCGCCCTCCCAGCAGCTGGCCTCGCCGCCGCGAAGCGGCCAGTTGTTCGCGGCGCCGCCAAAGTCGAGGCACGTCGAGCGGTAGGGTTCCCGCCCCGCCGGTCCCGTAGGGATGCATCCCCGGCCGCATGGCGCTCGGGCAGCCGCCGGTCGCTCGAAAGTTCGCGGCGTAGATTGGGCCGCCGTTGTCCGACTAGAAGACGAACAGCGTGCGCTCCCACATCCCGCGGTGACGTTCGCCACCGCGGCGTCGAGCGCGTTGGTCATGGCCGCGTAGCCCAGACCGGGCAGCGACAGCGTGGCGCTCTCGTTGAGGAACGCGTCGAGCACATGTTGCTCCACCTGCATCGGCGTGTGCGACAGGTGCGACGCGTAATACAAAAACAGCCGCGCGTCGTCGCCGTCGGCCGCGGCCGCGGCGAAGTCGCCGATGATGGCGGTGGCCTCGGCCTTGAAGAGCTTCTCCTCGTACGCGCCCGCCCACGCGTTGCCAGCCCTGTCATGTTGGTGCCGATCCCCGCGCCCTCGCCGCTCGCGGCACTCCAGACGTCGGGGTCGTCGTTGCGAGTGTTGAATGGGCAGCCGGCCCGAGAGGAACGAGCTGCGCGTCGGGCTGCAGAACACGAAACTGCGACGCACGTCGCTTGTGCAGGCAAAAGAACAGAGGGAGAAGGCTTCTCTGGGTAGTGGCCTTGAAGTGAGCTCGCAGGGGCAGCTGCGAGAGTTACGTGGACTGACCTACTGGCGTTAGCGCCAGGGAGGGAGGATCTCAGTACTTTGGGATAGGAAAGGAGAAAGAAAGGAGGAGAGCCTCCTCAGTGGGGAAGGTCAGTCAGGGTAGCGGTAGGTCCAGTAGGCTGAGCCTATGGTCCTGTAAAGGGCTCTGACCACGGTCGACCCCCCCCAGAAGTACGAAACAATTGCTAACGATACCGGGTGGTCCCGGGGGCGGTCACGACGCGTCCGCCCCAGTCCGGGGACGTCCGCGAGGGACGGCGTCGGCCAGGGGCTCGGATGGGACGGCGTCGGTGGTGTGGCGCGCGCGCGCGAAACGACGCCCGCGGGCGAAACGCGCGCGAAAAGCGGACTCAGTGCGCCGCCGCGGTCGTGATCGCGCGCTCGGCGGCCGAGGTGATCGTGTACGTCGCGCGTGGCGCGACGGCGGTGGTGCCGCCGACGACGGGCTGGTCCTCGCGGCCGTCGCCCGAGTCGAGCTTTCGGAGAACGCTCCTGCCGTTCGCGCGGTAGATGCGGACGGTGAAGCGGCGCGTGTCCGCGCCCGTGCGGTCGAAGAGGCGCACCAGGACGACGGGGTCCCC
>NW_008706074.1:2584-4831 GCF_000186865.1 Aureococcus anophagefferens
CGCTGATCCCATTGGTCGGACGAGATCTCAGCGTGCTGAGTTTCGAGCATGGTCCAACGATCTCTGGCGCTGCGTTGGGCATGTTATGGTTCACAGGGGAAGAAAACGAGAGTAGTTCGCAGTAGGAACTCGGGGTCAGAGATCCTGAAACTTCAGTCCGTCTCGTGGGGGAACACGCAGAAGCTGAGATCTCTGTTCCCCGCCCCCCAGCGCCGCGCGACGCGCCCACCGTGGCGTGTTCGACTTCTGCTGCCTCTCGCTCGACATGGAGTGACTTTTCGAGACCGCCGACCCCGACTTCGTACGGCGAAGTGCTCTCAGTTTCTTCCACAGTGGCCCGGAACATGCCGAACGCAGCGTCAGATATCGTTCGACCATCGTTCAACCCCCTCAATTATCATTTGTCCGAATCCCGAATAATGAACCGTTCGTTCTGTGTACGGACCCTAGCCAAAGGCAAAGAGTGCTACCACATAGGCATTATCACTGTAGAAGATGCCTGTATTTAGTGGTATACCGTTGGGTTTCCAGGATGACTTTACGAAGTTGAATTGTGCAAAGTAGATAGCTCGAGTTGTCTCAGAATGTGGCGGGAGACTGGCCTAAGGTAACTCATATATAACTAACTTAGCTTGAAGTTGGCAGCGCAGTGGTCTTGTACCTACAACCTGGCTTTAAGACAGTCATAGCGAGCGACGAAGGATACATATCTGGATTTCTATGACGTTGCTCCTTTTCTTTCTTACTCACTTAACTCCAGCGATTGAGGACAGAGAGCCCGATCGCAGATTAGGCTGCCTACTTGAGTAGGGAGTCTACTAACTAGATTTTACCATACCCTAGCCAAGAGTCAGGCTGAGGGCAAGTTACCTCCATATTTTGGTCCCAGCTACCGGAAACTGGAGTCCTCAGAGTCCACTCAGTCAGCGTCAACCGCTGAGTGGGGGTTCGACAGGCCAGGTTTCCAAGAACCAGATACAGAAGCCGGAGTCTTAGCACCCACACTTAGATCAGAGATAGGTGCGGTCCTAAGACCGCTTGATCTCAATACAGGATTACGAGGATATCGTGCACCTGAAACGATGGACAGTGATGACGAAGATCTGAGAGAACCAACGGTTCAGTCACAGCCACGTACTGTCTCGGAAGGACAGATGCAAATACTAGGTGACATATTTTCGCAAGCGGACTTGTCGGTCCCAGCGATCCCTCCCCCATCACCAGCGCCGCTTCAAGACGGTGCAGGAGATGATGATTTATCGAGCCGCCAGAGCGACTCGACGTCGCAGAGGCAAGACCAAATAAAACTGTATGGGCTTCGCTATGTGACCCAAATTGATGCAATATTAAGAAGTATGGCAACCGATCATGGTACGGTGATTCCTCGAGTCAGACAGGCCATTGAACAGGCTAACGCCCCTGACGCGTTGGTCGTGAGAGATTATCTAGAGGCCTTGAAAAACAAGGCGCTCAGTCTGAAACAAAAAACTTTCATGGATGATCAATTAACTGAAAGAGTAAGATTGGCAACAATAGGGAAAATTGGCATGATTGAATGCGAGGTCCAAATGACATGGATGGAAACAGAGTCCTTTATTACAGGGCTTGACCCCAGCAGAGTTGAAGGGCTTGGCCCATATGCACAACCAGCCAGAGATCCGACACTTTCGGGAAACGCGAACGGCAAGACTGCTCTCGTAAGATCGTTGACGGGAGAAGTACCCCCGTCAACGCCCAGGCCTAAAACTAAAGAAGAGCCAGACCTTCCGGAGAAAAGGGAAGAATCCATTTCGCCAGCCCAGTCCAACAGGATGAAAGAACCGTTGAACGACGGTGATTCAGGTTGTATTGGTTTACCCGCTCCAGTCCCAGATCCTAAGAAGTTGTTTAAGGAGATGACAAAAAGCGAATTGATAAACTGGTATTCACTAGCACAGAAAGCGATTTATACAGCTTCGTTCTCAAATTCAAAGAAATATACGCATTTTGACGAGAGTACGTTGCAAAACAAACTAACGCAGTTTGGAGCACATACTCAATGTGTGGCACCGGTGACTTTGGAAACTGCGGATCAGATTCGGACACTCTCCAATCTGGGTAAAAGCACCACACACTTGATTATGAAATCTGCGTACGAGAGAAAGAAAATGTGTGATGAGATGTTTACCCTGTTTCAAAAAGCGTACCCTAATGGACGTGGAACGAGCAGCAGAGAAGGATTCGATATTGACCAGCAGGATAAGTAGA
>NW_008706075.1:0-1401 GCF_000186865.1 Aureococcus anophagefferens
GGGGCGGGTGGATGCCCGCGCGAGCGACCAATTTTGCGACCATTAGAACGTGGGCGACAGCGTACCGACGATGGAAACTCTGGGGCGCAATCGACGTAAATTACAATGAGGCACTGAAGAATCCCTCGGCTGCGTTCCGTGTCATCATCGACCACGTTGCATTCGTGATGAACGTCAAGCCGTCAGAGATCGACAAGCTGGGGCCAATAAGGGCACCCTCGATTGGCGAAGCCAACCCAGGAATTCCATCGTCTGCGTCAAAATCTACTGTTAGCGAGGAAGATATCCTGCAGGAGGTCACAAAGGCGAAAGAGCAGCTGGCTTCCGAGCGTCTTTCCAGTCTCGGGCTCGGCTGGTGTGTGTAATTTGAGCTTAATTTTGAGTCACGTTACTGGTCGGGCATTGCCAAGTGATTCGATCTGAGCATGGTGAAACATGAATGATGTCGGAATCGAGCTGAAGTATGCGGGGACAACCGATTGATCAACTGGACGACGCGAAGTTGGGCGTCACCGCGCACAACAGGGCAAAAGTTAACATCAATACTTGCCTATGGGAGCGTGTCGCATCACTGGGAGAAAGACCAGGAGGCAAGCCGAACCCCGACCTGGCATTCAACGTGACGATTTGGAGGCCTGGTTTCAGCATCCCGCTGAGCAGATTCCCATATTTGGACCTTGATGACCTGGGCGGGCTAGCTGGGAGATGCACGTCTGCTACAGGGAGAACCGGAAATCTCGAGCCCGCCGGCGAGTTCCTGGCACCGATTTTCCGCGCACCAGGTTTCGATTAGATGTTCATCGCAATCCCAGCGGTTATACAGTGCGATAGTAATTTCAAAACTCCGCCCAATGAATGTCCCCATCAAGACACGCAGCCGCTGCGGCAGTCCGACACCCCGAGTACGCCCAAGTAGAATTTAATCAAAGTTTACCACCCCGTAGCTCGAGGTGTGACCTTTACCAGTCACTTAGTCACGGTGGCATGTTGGAGGTGCCCATACTAGTAAGGATTCTAGTAGGCGAGCTGGATTCAAACGAGAAAATTTCTTTTCAAGCAACAGCGGAACTGAGAAGAAACAAGCCAAAGCCAAGACGATCGTTGCCAGAACCCCATCCATGAGGAGAACAAATCTATGCATGATCCGACACTAACGATGGTTGAACGATATCTGACGCTGCGTTTGGCATGTTCCGGGCCACGGGAGGAGAAATTGAGAGGACTTCGCGGTAGGACGTCGGGGTCGGCGGTCCTTAAAAATTACTCCATGTCGTGCGAGGCGAAGCAGGGGCCGAAGACGCTCGTACGGGCGCTCCCGCGGCGCTGAGGGGACGGAGATGAGGGATCTTAGTTTCTGCGGATTCCCCCAGGGCATGGACTGAAGTTTCGGGACGTCCGACC
>NW_008706075.1:1451-3223 GCF_000186865.1 Aureococcus anophagefferens
CCCGTCGCAAGGCCCCGTGGACCGCGCTACCCGCTGCAGAGCTCGGCCAAAGTCGTCCTCCGGCGGCTTGCCCAGCACTGCTTTCGCTGTCGTCATAGTGCGACCCGCGTCCTCCAGCCCGGCGCACAGCGCCTTGGCCTTCGGAGCCAGAGCCTCGCCCAACAGCTCTTCCATCACCTTGAGCCCTAAACACCCAGGCTGACGCGAGCCTGGATCCTCGATTCTTTGCTTCTTGGCCTTCCTTGTAGCCACATCCTTCAGAGCTGCCCCCAGCCGCAGCACGTGCCCTCGCAGTACGCTCTCGGTATCATCGAAAAGACCGAAAACCGGGGGTGCCAAAGCAACGCCCTCGCCACCCTCGAGGGCCTGTTCCACAGCTGCCACCAGCGTCAGAACGTCCTGCTCCAAAAGGTCCTTGGCCACGCTTTGAGCTAGGAGCAGAAAGGGCGGCCAACACTTATCCACATGCTCCGCTGCGCATCCAAGGACTTTGCTCACGAAACCGCCCTCGCTGAACCCGAAACCCGGAGGTACCGTTTCGCTGGTGTACCGAGCAGGCGCCCGGGCTACCGGAGCGTCCCGCGTCGCTATCCGCGGCACCGAGGGCGCGCTGCCCGGTAGTGAGCCTCGCCGACTCGTATAATCCCGCTCATACTCGGCCACCGTGAGGAAGTGCTGCCCGTGCATCATGTTTGACACGAGACCGCGCTCCCATCAGTATATAAAGAGAGGTGTTTCACGCCATCATGAATTTCACTTCGTTCATTCATTCTTGCGTGAATCACCTGCTCTTTATGAACTGATGGCCTCTCTCGCTGTCGCTCGTTCGGGGCTACGCCAAAGTTGAAGTAAAGTTGAAGTTCAATATTTTGCCCCTTTTGTTCCCAAATGACAAAACCCCAAAGCATCAAAAAAAGTTTGCCCCTTTATTCCCAAATGACAAAACCCCAAAGCATCAAAAAAAGTTTGCCCCTCATCAGTATATAAAGAGAGGTGTTTCACGCCATCATGAATTTCACTTCGTTCATTCATTCTTGCGTGAATCACCTGCTCTTTATGAACTGATGGCCTCTCTCGCTGTCGCTCGTTCGGGGCTACGCCAAAGTTGAAGTAAAGTTGAAGTTCAATATTTTGCCCCTTTTGTTCCCAAATGACAAAACCCCAAAGCATCAAAAAAAGTTTGCCCCTTTATTCCCAAATGACAAAACCCCAAAGCATCAAAAAAAGTTTGCCCCTTTATTCCCAAATGACAAAACCCCAAAGCATCAAAAAAAGTTTGCCCCTCATCAGTATATAAAGAGAGGTGTTTCACGCCATCATGAAGATCCAGGTAGGTGACATGGTAAGCTACGTATGGCCGGAAGAATCCAAAGAAACGCGCGGACCTTGGACTTGGGTGGTGACGCTGGTTACGATGAACGGAGTAGAAATCAGACCAGCTAGAGCACTCGAGAGAAGCTTACAGTCCGGAGGAGAGGACCTAAGACCCAAGCGAAAAGATATTGTGTTTTCCAAGTACTGCTCTCATGGACCTCTAGCAAAGGACATCAGATTATGCGTAGACCCGTGTCGTCAGCCAACTTGTGTGTGGTGCAAGCAACACGGAGTTTTCGATTACAAAAACAGAACCACATTTGAAAGGGACTCCCTACCGGAAGTCGCCAACACTTGGGTTTCTGACGACATCCACATGGCTAAGACCTTGGCCAGAGAGGATGTCTCTACGTCAATGAAAGTAATCGAGAAAACAATGAAGCAGCAAGGAATGCTGC
>NW_008706075.1:3454-4868 GCF_000186865.1 Aureococcus anophagefferens
GGATTCGATAAGGGGTTGCAGAGAGCTTGGGAAAAGCATGGGGCGGCGTTCAAAGTCGTCTTAGCCATAGACAACTGCGAGCTCAGCAACGAGATTCACCGAAACACTTTCCCAGGAGTGACTGTTGTAAATCACATACTGGGCAAATCATTCAAGGCCACAATGGACTTGATCAGCGAATATATACCGCGAGAGCAGTGGAGCTCGATGTACTGGCATGCTAGCCCATCGTGCATTGAAGGTTCCACTGCCAACATGCAGAAGAGGAACGTGAAGGAGTTTGTAAAGCTCACACTATGGACCCTCAGTCTCATGAAGCAGTGCAGACCAGGAATGTGGACCCTGGAACAGATCCCTGTAATCGCTAGATACGTGATGTTGGAGACACCATATGCTGAAGTCTTGAACATGCGTGAATTCACAGCCCAGACGTCCGACAGGAAAAGACTCATCGCCTCTAAAAGAGACCTGAAACTGCAAAAGCTGTCAGCGGAGGAATACAAAGAAAAATTTATATCTCCGAAGAGGATGCTAATGGAAGCGTACGATCTCATGGACAAGGAGATTGAGCTAATACGTAATGGGCATAACTACGTAAGGTCAGCAGAAGAGCCGGCCTACACAATCACTGGTAATCCAATTCAGTATGGTCCGCAAGGACCCGACATGAAACCAGTGAAGACACCAGAGTTACTGAGAATGATGGATATTAAGAAGGGAGACTTTCAATTCCCAGATGACCTCAACGCAACGATGATGTTAAAATTATGTTGCCAGTGCATACCACCGTCGTTCTCAGAAGAGATGACAGTAGCAGTGCTAAACACGTGGCATGATGCTAATAAGAAAAATATACACAACCATTTCGAAGACATATTCCATGGATTCGGGGTCGAATCCGAAATTTTTGCGGGGGACCCGATGGCCATGAGAACGGGATGGGACGAGTTGAGGGACAATGTAGTTCCCGACATTGCAATGGTTATGGATCAGGACACTTGGCGCATAGGGAGAGTGGCGGAACATGACCATGAAAAGAAGAGAAAATTGGTATGTTTGGCGTATAACATGGCAGTTGCCTGGTATGACGAAGACGCAGTCTGCAAGCCAGACGGAAGGTTAAACACACGACACATGACAAAGGAAGACCTAGCAAAGGCTTCGGTCAAAGCACATACAATGCAAACTGAGTATGCTCAGGAGCCTTTGAATATGAGCGTGATAGACTTGCCTGACATCTGCAAGGATGTGCGTCCCAGACCAGACAGAAACCGTGAGGACCCCAAATACGTGCCATGGTCGCCCGCGTTTAAGAATGCTCGCGCGGGACTGAGACCGGGAAACCGGATGATGACCAGAGGGACCCCTTCATCAGAGAGGAGGATTCCGTATGAATTCGTGTTGATCACTCATG
>NW_008706076.1:0-941 GCF_000186865.1 Aureococcus anophagefferens
TGGCCTCGGCGGCCGCCTGGGCAGGACACGGGTGATTCGACGTCGCTTCAACGTGAGCGTTCCGCGCGCGCGCGTTCCGGAACTCGCGTCCACGCGTCGAGACCATTCCGAGAGATGATCCTCGTCCAAAAGTCGGCCAAAACGAGCGGAAAACGACCGAGATCGGAGCCTTTGAAGTGGGGAAGTTCGCACCCCTGTCCTGCCCTGGCGGCCGCGCGGCGGTCGGGCCGCCGGTCGAGGTTTACGTAGACCGCCGGCGCCGCGCGGAGGTCCACGGGGCCCCCGCCGGCGCCCGCGCGCGGCGCCGCGGCGCCGACGCGGCCCCGGGCCGCGAGCGCGGCGCCGCGCGCGTCGCCCGGCCGCGGCTCGGCCGCGAGCCGCGCGAGCGCGCGCTCGTCCGCGCAGACCCACGCGTCGACGCCGCCCGCGCCCGCGAGGAGCCAGACGACGCCGGGCGTCCGCGGCACGACGCCGCAGACGCGTCGGGGCGCGCCGGCGCCGAGGTCGAGGCCCGCGCCGCAGAGCCCCGTCATGTCGGAGACGAGGACGCCGTTGGCGCCGTCGAAGCGCGTCTCGACGTCGCCGAGCCACCCGGCGAGGCCCCGCGCGCCGCCCGCGACGGACGCGAGCGCGAAGAGCGCCGCCTCGCCGCGCGCGCCGTCGAGCCGCGCGACGGACGCGCGCGCCGCGGCGGCGAGGCTCGCGAGCGACGCGGCGCGGACGTCGCCCGCCGTCGCGGCGGCGCAGACCGTCGCCGTCGCGTTCCCGGCCGCGGCGGCGGTCGCGCGGCCGGTGCGCCGCCGGAGGTCGCAGACCGTGTGCAGGCCGAAGAACCCCGCGCCGTCCGCGTCGCAGGCCCGCGCGACGGTCCGCCAGCACCACGCGGGGACGGCGTCGTGGCGCCGCGCGCCGGGGCCGCACGCGGCGACGAGCGCGGCGAC
>NW_008706076.1:2461-4807 GCF_000186865.1 Aureococcus anophagefferens
GCGAGATCGGCATGGACGTCGCCGCGTCCGAGTTCAAGGTCGACGGCGAGGACTGCTACGACCTCGGCACCTTCTACCCCGCGGACGAGCGCGACGACCCGAAGCTCAAGATGACCGCGGCCGAGCTCGCGGACTTCTACGCGGACCTCTGCGCTTTTTTTTAAAGGTTGATGATACTAGTTCCGGGGGATACGGGGAACCCCGGAGGACGCGTGGGCACACGCGTGGTGTTCCTGTGCCGCGCGGGTGGTGCAGTGCGCGACGGCAGGTTGACGACGGTGCCACGTGTATTCGCTTTCGCCTGGGCGTGGGGTTATCGATGTTTCGGTGTTATAGGAGCTCGTATGTAATGATGGTTGCGGAAATTGGACGCTGGTCTTTGCAAGTAGATCCTGACACGAGGATGGCAACTCAGTACGAGTCGCACAGCTGCGGATTTGTGGACGCCCGTTTTGTTTTGCGTCCTCCGCCGCTTCTACTGCTCACTGTTCAAAGAATGTTGTTGTAAGATGCGCTAATTTTTTTTGGGGGGGGGGGAGTTCTTGGTGTGCTCGGTTTGGTGTCGCGACAGGCTGAGTTCGCTCACTTATGGTGTGGAGTTGTTTTCTTGTTTTCTTTCGTGGTGCGGGGGTGGTAGTGGGTCGGGCAGGTCGGGGGAGCTGTGGAGTTATCGTGTCAGCGTTCGTGGGGGGTGGGTATGTGGCCGTTGCGTGCGTGTCCGTCCGTCCCTCCGTGCGCCCCCTCCCCTCCCATTCTTCGAGTTGGGAGGGGGCGCGTTAAATTTTTGGCTGTCTTAAAATTTTCGTGTGCCAGAGATACAAGATATGTATGTATGTGAAAAGTCGCACTATCGTTGTAAAGAAACTAAGTCCCGTACATCAACTTGACGTTAAGGTACAGTCCGTAGTAGCAGGATAGGCACAGTGGGTGAGAGGGGAAGCTCAGTGTGCTACCTTACGGTAGCGCAGTCATATGATAGTAACTGATTATAAAGGAGGGGGAACGGGAAGGAGAGCCTAACTAGGGTAGGTACAGTACTCAGGCTAGCATGATGGTAGTAGGGTAGTGGTAGTGTAGCGTACTGTACTACAGTATAGTCATGGAGATATAGAGATAGAGAGAGAGAGAGACAGACAGCAAGGTCAGTCTATATTCTTTGCACTCCCCCATCATAGTTGCCCTGTGATCAATGTACTTGTAATGATCGTGGGGAGCTATAATATGTGACTGTGCCTGGATGACGGTAGTAAAGTTTCTTACCGAGTGCACGCGCTTCCGCGAGTTCATCTTTACACTGAGTCGTTTCCAAATGGACAATATCCTCTCGCTTATGGCGCTTAAAATCGGGTAGAAGAATTCGTTCTCCTCAGGAGGCTCGCTTCTCACCGGAGTCTATCCAGCAATCTTTTAAGTCAGTCTGCCAGCTCGGGGCCGGTGCAGCTGTTCTAGATGTCCTTCAGGCAAAACCTTGAGGCGTTCGCGGTTGGCTTAGCTATTAGTCGCACTTGCTCTCCCTTACTAGTAGTAGATTCCGAGTCGCGTCGCTAAGCATCCGAATCCGGTTTTTTTTTTGTATCTCACATGGCGTCGGCTAGCAAAGGGGATGGCTGCCCTGGTGTTAACCAGGCAGCGAGAGCGGGCCGTAACTTGAGCATCTGCGTGTTAAATTGTTGGGAGCCGTAAAGCCTAAGGCCGCGGCGGCCTACAAGCTTTTCGCCGGCGGGTTGGCAGCCAGGTCCGGGGTCGCCAGTAGGCTTGCAGTCTTCCGCAGCGGCTGCGCCGCCTTGAATGCGAAGCATCATGGTCAGTGTGTGAGGGGGGATGCGTATCTTCGCGGGTGGCTGTGGCCGAGTTGTCTCTTAGTCGAGGTTGCGACGTGCTACAATAGTATGATTTTGGATCGTCTTCGGAGGAATCCCGTTTATTTGTGCTTTGGGTGATAACAAGCCGTGTGCGTTATGCCTGTGGGAGGGGAAGGTGTGCGAGTTACTACCACGCTCGCAGACGGGCGAAGGAAATTAGCTCGCGGATATCGGTTCCTTTTGCCTGCGCTGCGAGATGTCGCTGTCGCGCGCGGGGGTTGCCGGTGTCTTGTGTCGCGGATTGTCTGTCAGTGTGTGATGCGTTACGTTGAGCGCGGCGACGTCTTTTTCCTTGATCGAGATGTGAGCAAAGAGAAGTGTGTCTCCTATCCAGGGCAGGGGAGGAAATATGCTGGGGGGTTGGACTCTGGCGGTGTGAACCGCGTGACTGTCAGTTTTAAGTGGGCTGGCAAAAATAATTGGATGTTGTATTATTTAGATGCGTTTTACGCGCTAGGGAGGAAATTAGTGGAGAATGATGACG
>NW_008706077.1:0-2484 GCF_000186865.1 Aureococcus anophagefferens
CGAATGGAACCATTCCACCGCCGAGCATCCGCCTGGAGAACGTGTGTTGACCTGCCACTGTGATTACATCAGTGCACCATAGCGCCCTCCACGACGTGACTTTGCCTTTGCATCACGTTCTACAAACAATCTGCACAAGAACGGAGGAGGCCCCCTTTTGTTCCAAGATTGGGGGTCAGCACGCGACGCTAGCTCAAACGAGGGCGCGCCGGTGTCGAGGTCGCCATAACGAAATAGTACCTTGAACCGCGTCACACAATTTCTGGAACCTGTTACCGGCCAAACCAGTCCACCATGGGTTATAGACAAGAAGCAAGGCCCAGATCCCGATCGTCGTTCACGGATGTCCACAGGGGGAACACGACCGTGTCCATCCTGCTCCGCGTTGTCGCGCATCCAGTTCGCACGAAGCGGGGCTTCCCACCGCTGCCGAAATCGGACGGCGTCGTAGCCCTTATCAGACAGCGCATCCATGAGGCGTCGCTCGAGTCTAGGTGTGGTCCGGGCGAGCATGAAAAGCACACGCAAGTGATCCGCCGCGAAACGCTGCGCCAACGCTGGGAGAGAGGTGATGCTCGATAGATCCAAGAAGCGAAGCAAAACCCCAATGATGCCGGGGCTGCCCCAGAGCACCTGGAGGTCGCAGAGGGTCGTACGAATAGGGGTTCCATTAGCTATCATCATTTGATCGATAGTATCATTATTTATATTGTCCGGAATGGCATGCTGGAACCAATACCCGCGGATATGCATGATATATATACCCTTATTGGTTCCAACATAGTAATTTCCTTTTTAACGAGGACGTAAAGAATCAAGTACTAGTATGGGGGCACCCCGGCGGGAAATGCAATTTTAGACGAGTCGTGGCACACAGCAAAAGCTGCGGGCACAGACTGCCGCACGTCCTGATTCGCCGGAGCTTGCGGCAAACCGGAACATTCCTTGAACGAGATGAGCACGCGCAGCAAAAAGTATCGAGTCGAGGGTGAGGGTCCCTCTGCAGAAATCCCGTCGAGGGCTATTGATGCGCATGATGGTGGGCGCGACGTCGACGAGGACAAGCAGGAGTTACAGATCGAGGAATTCTACGAGTCGCTCGGGCCCGTGGGCGTCCTTTCCTCTCGTCTTCCTAGGTGTCGCCGCGATCCTGTTCGGCCTCGCCGCGGATGCGATCGCGCTTTACCTTTTGAGCAGGAACCGCAGGTTTGCTTTGCGGCGTCAATTCTCGCCGCCTCTGTTAGTACCTCGCACCAACACAGGTCTCGGTGGCGGGACAAGATCGTGCCCTCGTGGAAATCGGCCGGAGTGGACGCGTACACGTACATGTGGGCCGGATACCTCCCGCTCGGGGCGGACAAGAACATGCCGAAGACTACGACTATTTGCACTCGGATAACTACCGATATCAGGGCCGTTGGCTCGCGTACGATCACGATGTAGATTTGGCACGCTGAGTCTATTTCGACCAAACCCCTAACCCTCCTTCTGGTTGTCAAATCATGTAATACCCTCTGTAACTTATCTATATCATCCTGTGTCACTCTTACATGACAAGCGAGGACGGAGGGATCCTCTACGGTGGACTCCAAAGTGCGGTTTGTTACTTCCTTCTTCTTTTGTGTTGCCGTTCCTTTTAGGCACCTGGAACACAGGCCACCATTGGAACCACTTCTTTTACAATTCCCCTTACAATCTTGGTCCTTGCAGTCAAACAACCTTGGGCGGGGTTGCTTCTTACCGAACATTTTTCGCATAGGCCTTTTTGCTGTTCCAGGGGGCCATACAGTGCGGGAAGCAACTATAACAGGGTTAGAAAGTATTAAGAAAGGGGAAGGATATTGGGTGACTCTGTACCAGCGAGCCACTAGGGAGATACAAAACTCTCTATCTCTCTAGAAGATGGCTATATTTTGGTGGTGCTCCATGCTAGCATAGGATTCTTCAAGCCCCCTCAAGATAGCAGAATGCAGCTATTCATGGCTGCGGGAGTTAGCACAGGTAGGAGAGGCCTCGTTGTAAAAGGGTGCTTTTTTCATCTAGCCTTAATAGAACTTCACGTAGATGGACCTCACCGTAGTACTCTCTGTAGTACGGGAGGTGTTTTTCGAATTCCATCTCGATCTTTTTTTCTTCTTCATGACTCTTAGCACGACCATAAATCTCGTCCAGCAGACTAAACACGTTATACTGCTCATTTGGGTTGTATGAGCGCCACCCAATCAGGCACGCGGAGAAGAAGATGACCGCCCTGAACCCTGTGGTCTTCGGCTTTGCGTGAATCTTGCCGCCTCCAATTATCGAAAGAGTTCCCGGTTTCACCCGTCCATCCGTAATTGATTTGCTGAAGTGATCAATTCTATTGAGAGGAGAAAGTAGTGAACAAAAATTTTTTAGAGTGGGATCATTGAAATGGTCGATACCGAGGTCGATGCACGCGTCCTCGAGTGACATCGTTGCGGATGAATAAATCGTACTTTCACT
>NW_008706077.1:3014-3780 GCF_000186865.1 Aureococcus anophagefferens
CCTGCTCTCTCCCGCCTCCCGCGGCGGATGGCGCGCCCCCTGGAAGATAGACTCGAAACGAGATCACTTCCAAGCAATTACTGATCACGAATTGGTACTCGGATTCCCTCCCCGCACAGGGTTCCCGCGAATCCTCGCGAGGTTCGGCTAATCTCGCCGTCTTCGGGGACTAGGTCGCGGCGCGCCTCGGAGAGCAGCGCAAAAACATACCCCTGCGACCGCGACTCTCCTGTAAAGAAACTAAGTCCCGTACATCAACTTGACGTTAAGGTACAGTCCGTAGTAGCAGGATAAGCACACAGAGAGGTTCCCCCAACGTTCCCCCAGCCGGGGAGTTTCAACTGACTAACGTCCACTGCGCGGACCCGGCGCCGAGTGCAACGCCGCCGGGGTCCATGTCGATCAGCGAAGCGCTGAAAACTGGAGATCGGAGAAAGTGCTCCATGCCTTGACAGCAGCAGGATCAATATGAGGTGTGGGGAGACCGTCACGAATACAACGCTGCGCCTCCGCCAGCCGGTAGAGCTTAGAGAGACAGAGATAGAGAGAGAAACAGACAGCAGAGTCAGTCTATATTCTTTGCATCTCCGCCACGGTCGCCGACCTAGTAGCTGCCTAGCTAGCATATTAAAGTCGTATTAGTGTTCTTTTTCTATATGTCCCACGTGACTGGAGGACGTGCCCGCACCGGGGCCTACAGGAGAAATATTGTATAAGGGGAATGAGGAGAGAGCCAACTAGGGGTACTCTAGTGAGCCAGTGTGAA
>NW_008706077.1:3901-4804 GCF_000186865.1 Aureococcus anophagefferens
CCTGCAAGTGATGCTGATATAAATAAGAGAGCCAACAATAGATGCATAGTTCTTAGTGTCATGGAGGTACGCCGTTAACTCCCTGTTATCCTTTACAAGGGGTTTAGCATCTGATCTCATTGGGACAGATTTTGTCCCTATGCCATTTAGAATTGGTCGTTCTTTGAAGAGTGCGTTAAGCTTCTCCTCAACGTCCATAGCAAGGCGCCCAAGGTGCTTATCATATTTGATGTTGATACCGAGGAAGCTAGACATAGGCTCAAACTGTGAGATGTTGAACTCAGCCTTAAGTTGGTCTCTGAGTTCGACTACCATTCTCGGTGAGCCAGTGATGACAAGATCGTCCACTTCGCAAAGGACAAAGAGATTTTCCCGCAGGCCGTCTGATTGTACTTTGGTCTTATGATACAAAGAGGTTTCAGACGTGGCACGCGTGAATCCCAACTTTTCAAAGAAGGATGTCAAAGCCTTGTTCCAGAGCTGTGGAGATTGTTTGAGTCCATAGAGTGCTTTGCGCAACTTAACGACGTCACCTGATTTACCATTACGTTCAACAGTGACGCCTCTTGGAAACTTCAGATAGGAATCACCATCAATCTGACTTTGTATAAAAGCTTGTGGAATATCGCAGTGCCAAACATCGAAGCCTTGATTGACAGCTAGGGAGAACATCATTCGCACAGCAGTAAGGGAGGCCATAGGACTGAAAGTACTGAAGAAGTCTACGCCAAGGCGTGCCAGGAAGCCGCGTGCAACAAGGCGAGCTTTGTGCTTGTCATAAGCCCCATCAGCTCTATATTTGACCTTGAGGACAATTCTTGAGTCAATGGGTCTAGCGCGATCAGGCATAGGAACTAGTTCAAAAGCACCAATAGAACAGAGGTCATGTATTTCCTTTNTATA
>NW_008706078.1:0-2102 GCF_000186865.1 Aureococcus anophagefferens
ATGCCTATAGCAAGATGGAACCAATACCTAATATATTATTATCCGGAATGGCATGCTGGAACCAATACCCGCGGATATGCATGATGGAATCAATATCTCCATACGCATGCTGGAACCAATATGCCTATAAGCAAGATGGAACCAATACCTAATATATTATTATCCGGAATGGCATGCTGGAACCAATACCCGCGGATGTGCATGATGGAATCAAGATCTCCATACGCATGCTGGAACCAATATGCCTATAAGCAAGATGGAACCAATACCTAATATATATTATCCGGAATGGCATGCTGGAACCAATACCCGCGGATATGCATGATGGAATCAATATCTCCATACGCATGCTGGAACCAATATCTCTATAAGCAAGATGGAACCAGTGTCCAGAAAGCAAGATGGAACCAATATCAGCGGATATGTATGATGGAACCAATACATTTATGGAAACAACATTGTCGAATATGTATGATGGAACCAATACTTAATATTGCATAAAGCGAGATGGAACCAACACGCTCGGATATGCATGATGGAATCAATATCCTCATATGTATGATGGAAACAATATGAGTTAATATGTATGATGGAACCAATATCGAGAGAGCGATGGAACCGTACCATGTCATGAACTTAGACTTCATGCATATTCATGAATAACGATTGGTTCCATCATAGCATTTCATACCCTACTTGTTTCCATCATAGTATATATACACCCTTATTGGTTCCAACATAGCAATTTCCCTAAACAATACTTACCTACTTATTTCGAGTGGGCCAGCCTCTGGCCGGCCTAGGCGCACGTTGTCTGCCACACTACGTGCCACACTGCCCGCGGCCAACGGCGAGGCCGATACCCCAGGCTGACGACGTCCCGCTACGACGTCCCCATGCATGTGGGTCCGCATGCTGGGTTCAGATCTGCGTTGCTCTACCTTGGTTGGTTGGCGGGGACGATGGGCACGCTCGCGAGCGCTGCTCGCGAGTCGCTCTCGCGAGTCATCTCTGCGGGCCCTTTTAGTAACTCTGAAGTTTAATATTAGGCTGAGTCTTGCATCTTAAGTTTTCTGCCGTTTCTGGTCGTGGATTACAATATCTTCGTTGTCAACACTATCAGCCTGCTTTTGCGAGGACTGCTGGCTGCTGAACCATGGCATCAGTAATGCTGCTGCAGCAGATGGTCTTTCATTTGCATCGATGGCTGTCAATCGACGAATAACGTCTTTGGCACCTTCACTAATATCCTGCCATACACCCTCACTGAACGAACATGTCGTCCACTTATTTTCAACTTTGGAATTTGCTGGTTGTGTTCCAGACAACAGAACAAATAGAACGACGCCTAAACTCCAAATGTCGGCTGCAGCCCCATCATAACCACCAGTTGCTAGATTATCTTCGTTCTGGCGTTCCATGACTTCTGGTGCAAGGTACCTGGCTCTTTTAATAATGCATTCGACAAGAAGTCACACGACACTTACTGAGGCGTGCCACAGAAAGTTCTACATCCATGAGGCCCAACCTATGCAGACAATCATTTGAGGAAGGTTGTACGAAATTGGCGCCGAATATCCATCAGGGGATTTGTATATTCAGAAACTGCAGTGCCTTTGGCCAAGCCAAAATCAGTGAGAAGAACATCTACATCTGAGTCTACTGTACGAAGCAGTATGTTCTCTGGCTTAATGTCACGATGAGCAATGCCGCGGGCATGGAGGTATGCTAGAGCTGAAAGCAGGTGGCTCATCACGTCACGTGCATCTCGTTCGCGATATCGCTTTCGCTTTACAATGCGATCGAAGAGATCACCGCCTTCAACAAGTTGCATGACGATAGCAAACGATGCATCTTCGCTGTACGCATCACGAACTGTGACGATTGCAGGATGTGACACATTACGCAGCATACGGGCCTCTTGTAGTAAATCATTGGCCGAAAAGGAACGTTCAAACGCAAATTGCCGCGTCGGGATTATTTTGGCAGCAAAAGCCTTATCTGTGCTTCGTTCGATGGCACGATAGACCTTGCCAATGGAGCCGCTCCCAAGTTCTTCTCGTAGCTCATAGTCATTCTCGAGGTGTCTGTTCGTGGACGAA
>NW_008706078.1:3717-4799 GCF_000186865.1 Aureococcus anophagefferens
CGTTCCGTGCAAGTATGATACACCGAGCCGATATCGAGAAGAATGTGAATCGCTTCCTGGATCACCGCCCGGATGCAACTGTGACCGGCCATGTTATCTGGCAGGCCATCCAATTCACTGCGACGGAGAAGGCAATGGCCTTGCCTACCTCATTCACTCGTGGCTCAAGCATGAATCTGGTTACCCCAAAGCTTGTTGACACATCTGACAGGTCTCTAGTCGAAACCTTCAGCAAAACCTTTCGCGATGGTCGAAAAGAGTCAGATTTGGAGCGGCCGATGTTCTACTTGACGCCTTATATAACGTGCGACAAGTGCAACACTTTGATGTTCATTGACGCAGCTAAAGTTCGCAGCTTCAGCGCTAGGATGCCTGGCGGCATTTGCGAAGTTAGCGCTGGCGATGAAACTTTGGGCGTGTGTCCCAGTTGCGCGTCAACAGCTAATTTCTGTCTGGGGGCGCATGATTTCCTGGGAAAGATTGCTGGCAGCAAAGCCGAGCTCATCAAGCAAATTAAGATCCGCCATGCTGCCGCATTTCTCCTTGGGTAGGCGTGCGATGTTACATTGCTTAATCTTGAGCTGTGTAGGCGGTCGTATCGATTCTATCTTCGGCGTCAATGTGCGCGCGCATGCCGAACGCGAGAGAAAGTTTGGGCCTATTTGCAACGTCTTTGCGCAGCCATAATAGAAGCGGTGCTTCGGGGGCGGCTAGGAAGGCGCAAAGCACGAACCTGTGCATACCTGAATTACGTCCAGAAGGCACATCCTATCAGTCTGTCCAAGGCCCTATCCCTCGGTGGAGAGTTCAAGGTCTTCTGGTACAAGTCAAAGGAACAAATCCGACTCTTGTTCAATGATTATTTGGTGCTGGTGGAGCGCACTGGCTTCGTTCCACCGCGTTACGTTGTCGAGGCCAATATCCAAGAGATCGCACATTCCAGAGTTTTTTGCGTTGATCAATCACTAGATTTAATAATACACTACCTTTGGAGAAGGCATGGCCCGATCTGTAGGCGCGCCGAATCAAAGCTCGAGAACACACTCTTATCACCGCGGTTCAGTCAAGATGGCGCGCAATCA
>NW_008706079.1:0-1381 GCF_000186865.1 Aureococcus anophagefferens
CCGGGCTCGTCGAGCATGAGCGAGTGGATCCTGCGCCTGCGCGCGACGCGGCCGCCCTGGTCCGTCCTCCTCAAGCACGCGGCGCGGCCCGACCCTGGAGTCGACTGCCACAGCGCGTGGTGCTTCGAGGTCCCGCCGTCTGAGCGGAAGGCGCTTCCGCCGCCGCCGGAGCCCAAGCTGGCCCCGTCACGCCGCGAGTCGCTCGACGGCCCGCTCTACGCCGACGAGCTCGCCGCGTACAACGCCGCTCGGCGACAGGAGCACGGCGGCGGCCAGGGCCACGGCGGCGGCCAGGGCCACGGCGGCGGCCACGGCCGGCGCCGGGGCCAGAAACGCGGCGGCGGCGACGGCAAGCCCACGATGGTCCGGGAGTCGTACCAGATCCGCGCGAACAGCCTCGGCGCGGGGCAGGGCGAGCGGCGCGCGTCCTGGTCGTCGCCTTTAAACTCGGGCGCCTACTCGTGTATCGAGGGTCCTGAGCCACGCCTTGGCAACGGTGGCGCCTAATATATCCCGCCGGCGGGATATGTTCACATCGGCCCGGAGGGAGCGGAGGTCGGCGACGCGGGCGATGTCGAGGACGAGCTCTTACGTCGCGCTCTTGACGATGGAAAGGATCCGCCACGCCCATGGAGCCGACGATGTCCCCGTCGACCTCGAAGTAGTCGGGCCCGGAGAAGTAGGGTAGTGGCCCCGGCGAGCTTGGCGTTGCCGCCGACGGCGCGGCGCACGAGCCAGTTTCTCAACTTCAGTTGCGCGTCGCGGTGGCCGTCGTTCGTGCGCGTGCACGCAGATGACGAAGTTGCCCAAAGTGCATGCAAAAGTTGAGGTCGAACTCGAAGACCTTACCGCCGTCCGGCCCTTTGCGACGAAGGCGCCCGGGTGGCGCGCGACGTGGAGCTGGGGCACGTCCGTGAGGAAGAGGGCGCACAAACTCAGCGCGCTCGGCACCTTGACGCGGTCGCAGAGGTAGCCGCGCCGCGGGCTCGCTCCGGCAGTGCCCATCGTTCGTCGACGGCTAGGGCGGCAGGCCGCAGTGCGCGTCGCGGTCGTCGTCGGCGAGCGACGCCGCGGAGCCGCCCGGCGACGTCGCATCCGCGCACTCGTTGTCGCGGCCATCGGCGTCGGACGCGCGCGTCGTCGCGGCCGTCGTCTCGGACGTCCCGCGGGGCGCCGAGCGCCTCGAGGATCGCCGCGGACCGCGCGTTGGGCAGCGCGCCGACGATCGACGCTCCGGGTGTGAAGTCGTCGCTCGAAGTCACCGCGTCATTTCCGACCTTCTCCGGTGGCAGCGCCGGCGCGGCTGCCTCTTGTCGTCCCAAATCTGGGCGCGTTCGCGGTCGCGTCGATAGCACCGACATCGCGTCGATCGATCTGCAGG
>NW_008706079.1:1847-4794 GCF_000186865.1 Aureococcus anophagefferens
TTCATCACTTTTTTGACGGCGCGAGCGAGCGCTTGCTACCAGCCCCTGGGATTGCTAGGGATATTCTCTAGTCAATCTAGAAGTCTAGGGAAATTCTAGGGATCCGTATTATGACTACTTGTAACCTCTAGAGCTTCGGCGCCACTGAACACGCTACTATTGAGCGAAGATGAGTGGACGTAAGCTCGCTCGAGGTATCGCGGGCCTCGGTGCTGTCATCGGAGGGTTGGGCATAGCCTACGGCATCACGCGAGGACGTGTGCGCCGCGGGAACGGAAGCGACGCAAAAACGGGAAGAAAGCGCCGATGCGCCGAGCAAACCGTGCCGCGAAAATCGATTCGCGTCGCGGAAGAAGCGGCGAACAAGCTCTTGGCGTTTGGTACGAAGCAATGGACGAAAGAACTCGCGGGAAAATGGTTCACGGATCAAGATGGTCTGCGCAAGGCTATCGCGAAGGTGCGCTACCAAAGGACGTCGTCGGAGTGGGTCGTGGACGCCGGGGACGCCCCGTGTCCGCTGTACACGGTCCTGGAGCTCGCCGAAGACGAGGAATGGTACAAAGAAGCGTACGGCGTCTTCAACAAGAAAAAATTCGGGTCGGGGGAGGCGCCGGGCGAAGGCGACCGCGTCACCAAGTTCTTCTACGACGGAGAAGCGTACGACGGCACCGTCGCCGAGGTCACGGTCGGGGACGTGCGGCGCCGACCGGGAGAGAAGGCGCGACGCATGAAGCTGTGGGACGTCGCTTTCGACGACGGAGATCGCGCCGGCCTTTCCGAGATCGAGGCCGTCGCGGCGAGGCGAGCGTTCTCGCGGCGGAACGGAGCGTCGGCTCGGTGAGGCGACGCATCGCGCTTCGGCCGCCGCGAGCTGTCGAGTGGATGGCGGTTTCCCACGCGTGCGAAAACATGGCGAACTAGACCGATTCTCCCTAAATCCATTTAAGAAGCATGGGCGTGGGAGCGGCGCTCATTCGCTCGCAAGCCGCCACGCCTTTCGAGCGGACGCGCCGTCGGCCTCTTAGGGCTTCCCCAAGATCTCTTTGAATGGTGATATACGACCAATGAAAAACGAGCTCATTTTGACGCCTCCGAAGCGTCGCCGTTCGCCGCGACCGCCGCGCGCGGAATCCCCAGGGAGACGCCGCCACCAAAGTCGCGTACGCTAGAAGCTACTAATTCAGTCGAAATTTGAGGACTTCAAAAGGTTCACTATGAGTCGTGCTTTGACAAGTCGAGATTCGGTCCTGCCAAAATGTCAGGGAAAGTCAATTGACATGCAGCTGTATAATGTTCATTCACGGGAAGGTGTAATATTTGGACGGATTTCAATTTAATGTATGACTGTGCCAACTCGCGTGCGAATGTCGATCCAAGCCGAATAGCACTGCAGTGAAGTGTTCATACTTATTGACATTTGCGAGCACTTCAACCCGCAATGGAAACAGATGGAATATTTTCGAGTGGCTGCGGGGGAGAAGCGCGCTCACTTATATAGGGGGTGGGACCCAAGGGCAGGCACTCCGCTCACCCAGCGGCACGGCGCGAGCTGCCCTCGCCGCGGTGCCGATCTCCCCTGGAGTGCCAGTGTGAAGCATCGCCGCCGCTGCCGCCGCGCGCCGCTTGCCAGTGGTGCATAGAAAACTATGGCGAGAAGTTCATCCAGAACGACATTAGTTGGACAAACGAGTGGATATGCCCAACGTGCCTTAAAGACAAAGAGCCAGAATGCCACGGGACGAAGCGCTACTGGCAATCGGAGGAATACAAATGTGCGAAGAAAGCGCGAATCGACGCAGAGACGCGCGCTGCTTTGGTCGAAACGACAAAGCGCGACATCCGAGAGACTTTGATGCCGGAGGGACGCAAGAGCGACCTTTTCAAGAAACTCATTGTCGACATCTTCGCCACCTCGGCTCCGGTCAAGGAGTTCATGGAAGAAGCTTTTCCACAACACGACGCTGAAGTGTTCACCGAGGCCATGAAGCACATCATCGCCGCGGACCACTTCAAGTGGGACGTCAAGACACTCTACCCCGACCCCAACCAGGAGTAGGCAGCTCAGGCCACGAGAGTGTCGCCCCATGTAAGCGGGATAGCTGCCCAGTTATAGGCCCCATTTGCCCGTTCATATTTATTTGCATTTATTTAGAGATTTATTTCCTGTCGCAAAAATATGGCACTTTTTTCATGTGGGGCCAGTGGCGAGGAGAAAAAAAGAAAAAAAAAAGAAAAAAAAGAGAGGCGCCGAAGGCGCCGAAGGCGCCGGAGGCGACGGAGGCGCCGGAGGCGCCGGAGGCGCCGAAGCCAGGCGGAGCGACGCGCGGACTCGTCCCGCCGACCCGTCTTTAAACCCCGCGGAATTATCCAGGCGGCGGCGACGCCGCGGCGCAGCGCCGCGCGGTCCTCGCGCGCGCGGTCGCGCCGCGGCGCGCGTGGTCGCGCCTGTCGGCGCCGCCGCGGCCGAGCGGGCCGCGGTGCGGCGGTGCGCCGCGTCGACGGCGGCGGCGGCGCGGCGGCGCTCGCCAGCGGCGGCAGGCGGCGACCGCGCGCCGCGCGCCGCGCCGCGCGTCGAGCGCCGCGGCCGCCGCAGCGAGCGCCGCGAGACTGCTGGACGCGGACCACGTGGCGCGCCGCCGTCCGCCGGAGCGCGCAGCGCGCGGCTGCGGCCCAGGCCGCGAGGCCCCGGCGGAGCCGCCTCCGCGCGGCCGCGGCCGCGGCCGCGGCCACGGCCGCGCGCCACGCGCGGAGCGCGCCGCCCGAGGCCGGCGCGACGTGGCGGAGGCACCGGAGCGCGGCCGCGCGAGGGCCCTCGACGTCGGCGACGCGCGCCTTCCACCAGCGGCCGAGCGCCGGCGCCGCGCCGCGGTGGAGCGCCGCGGCGCCCGCGGCCGCCTCCCAGCGCCGCCGCCACGCGCCGAGGCCCCGCGCGAGCCGCCGGCGCCGC
>NW_008706080.1:0-2980 GCF_000186865.1 Aureococcus anophagefferens
AGGCGCTCGGCGTCGACGAGTACATGTTCAATCAGCCGTCGCTGGAGCAGGTCTTCCTGAAGTTCGCCGCGTCGCTGGAGCAGGTCTTCCTGAAGTTCGCCGCGTCCGCGCACGGCGCGACGACTTCCTCGAGGCCGAGCCCGTGACGGCGAAGCCCCACGGCAACTTCGGCGAGGACGCAAGCGACGCCGAGGCGCCGCCCGCGCTCACGCGCGGGACGTCGTTCTCCCACAAGCGCGGGCGATAACGCGCCTAGGAATACGCCTCGGGGTCGTAGAGGAACAGGTGGGGCCGCGGGTTGTAGAGCACCCGGTATACCTGGGAGTAGGGCTCGATGCCCTTCTTCCCCGCGGCGAATGCGAGTTGCCTCCATCTGCTGCAGTAAAAATGGGACCCAAAAAAAGGAGTACGCCTCTTCCACCTTGTGGGCTCGAAGAAAGCACCCGAGCGTCATTCCCAATCTGCATCTGCAACGCAAAGCCGGCTTTCTATCCTGGCGAGCCACATACGATTTAGTTTGAATTATTTATCTCTTTACTTCAGAGGCATGCAGATCGATCGACGCGATGTCGGAGCTGTCGACACGGACACGCGCTCGGCGACGGACGCGCCCAGATGGTCGATGACGGGTCGACGACAAAGAGGCAGCCGCGCCGGCACCGAAATCGACGAGGTGACCTTCCTGCGCGGCCCGCTCGAGGCGCTGGGCGTCGACGGCTTCACCTGGAGCGTCGATCGTCGGCGCGCGGTCCGCGGCGATCCTCGAGGCGCTCGGCGTCCCGCTGGGCGTCCGAGACGTGGACGAGATCCTCGGGGCGCGTGCTGGTCGATGCCGCGCCCGTCCTTCGATAAGAAGATGACGCGCCGCGCGCCCCTGCGCCATGTCCGCGACAACGAACACGGGACGCCTTCCTCAAGGCGGCGAAGGGGCGCGGACCCGCGGCGCGGCGCTGTCTTCGAGGACTCGCCCCTCGGTCGCGCTTCCGCGCACACCCGCCAACGCGGGCCGCTTCGCCGAGCTCACGCTGACCTTTACGGGATCGCGGACTTCCGACGAGAAGCGACTCGAAGCACGAAGCATCCCAGCACAAAACCGCTTCAACCATGATATCCCGGCACAAAAACGCTTCAAGCATCTGCTGACGATGCCCTTCTGCCTTTGCAAGAACCTCCCGGCGCCCATCGTCCTTCGTGCTACGCGCGCGGATATAGCAACACTATCGGCGTAGCATGCCACACTGACCCGGGTTAGTATGAGAGGCAGCTCGAGGCGATCGCGACACAACATTAGAGAAAGGCGCCACGAAAGCGCACGTCGCTTAGGCTCGTCGTCACTTTCCCGCCTTCTCGATTTTGCTTTCCTTCTCACTCTCCTTTTTCCCTAGCGCGAAAATGCCTACGGATAGTCCAAGTCCGGCCTCAACGTGGCCAAAGACACCTATCGCCAGCTGCACCACGCGATGGGGCAGCCCCCTTGCAGTGGCCCGGTCCGCTGCCAGCGGCACTCTAATCCACACCCTAGCGCGAAAATGCCTACGGATAGTCCCCAGGGGCACTGCAAGTCCGGCCTCAACGTGGCCATGCGCCATGTCCGCGACAACGAACACGGGACGCCTTCCTCAAGGCGGCGAAGGGGCTCAGACCCGCGGCGCGGCGCTGCCTTCAAGGACTCGCCCCTCGGTCGCGCTTCCGCGCACGCCCGCCGACGCGGGCCGCTTCGCCGTTAATAGAGTGACCCTGACCCTCTCCTGTTGGGAATCAGGGGTGGCGATGCGCGACAAGTACGCCCGCTGGATATCGTTCTGGCCCCTCATGTCGCTCGGCGGGCTTGACTTGAGGCTAGCTCGGCCCCATCGAGGCCGTTTTGCGGTACCCTAAACGTTTTTTTAATGGGGCGGCGCCCCATTTGCGAATCAAAAAGGGTACCGAACCCCCGGCCAAGTCTCTATTTTTCTAGGATTTTTTGAAGATGACGATGAGCGCGGGCTGCGCTTCGCAGAGCATGGGCGAGTCGCCTCTTTCGGCGCGCAATGCGGGTGTCTCGGGGCATACGATCGTCCCTGCTTCCTCCGCTGGAGACCGCGTGCTGGCATGTCGATGAATGGTCGAATCGCCGGCAAACTTTGTGGGATTGGTTGTGTGATCATGGGCCACAAAGGGAGGGCGTTTATGTACGGGAACGGCTGATGAGGCCCGGGGTAAGTTCTTCCCAACCGCTGGATGCCCCGCTGGACGCGAGGGGGTCGCGGCTTCGAATCTCCCTTCCGCGAAGCGGCGCGGACGGCGCGGACGGCGGACGGCGCGGACGCGGCACGGGGTCACTTTTTTTTGTTCCAACGAGTGATCTCACGGATGAAATAAGATCTCCGATGCTGGGAGAGGTCGACAGAGAGATACGACCCCGACTCCGCGGACAACGAGGCCGGGCGCTGCGCACCGTGGCCCGAGTGCGTGACCGCGCCGCAGGAGCCATCCGAGTTTCCCGACGCTCTGCGTTCCTGTTAGCCCCGCCCCGGCCCCTACGGCCCTAAAGGAGCGGTCTGCGCCGGCTCGGGGTCGCTCTGGTGCCGTTTGGAGTCTAGCCTGGCGTACTTGTCGTGCTTCGCCACTTCCGAGTCACGGATGACCCGCGCGCGCGCGACGCCTTCGCAGTGGTGCTGCGGAGTTTGACTGCAGAGATATTTAGCGGGGACTTGCCTCGATTAGCCAGGAAAGTAGCGCCCAGAGGAGAGAGAGAGAATGAGCTGTTATTTATTATTGCAGCTCAGTCGATACTCGCTACTTACCTCTCCGTTCAAGAAAAATAAAATGTTTGGGGAATACGGACATTGTAGGAGCCCTAGACGCGCCGAGGAGGTACCGAACGACACCCCCAGTCTACCACGCGTCCGTCAGGATGCCCAGGCGCGCGCGGAGGGCCGCGTAGGAGGGGTGGACGTGGACGCGGTGGGCACCGCCGCCGCCCTTGCCCTCGGTAGGC
>NW_008706080.1:3030-4832 GCF_000186865.1 Aureococcus anophagefferens
AGGTAGAGGGCGATGTCCCTCGGGAGGAGCGAGAGCACGGAGCCGGCGTCGGCGCGGCCGATCTCGACGAGCCGCAGGCGCGCGTAGAGCCGGGGCCAGCGGTCGTCGAAGATGCCGAGGCCGCGGAGCGCGCGGCGCTCGCGCTTGCCCCGGAGGAAGGTCTCGAGGGCCGCCGTGCCCCGCAGCGACGCCTTGGACGCGGAGTACTCGAGGTGCGCCTCGTGGAGCCGCGCCTCCGCCGCGAGGCGCCGCGCGTCGTCGCGCGCGCGCGCGCCCGCCGCGGACGCGCGGAGTTCGGCCTTGGCCTCGCGGAACCGCTGCCGCGCGTTCATGGCCACGAGCACGGCGGACCGCGCGTCCTCGTAGGCCCGCGCGTCGACCGTCGCCGCCTTGACGATGAAGGACGTCGCCGACGTGTACTGGAGCCGCCCCGCGGCCTCGAGCTCGTCGCGGTCGCGCGGGCCGGGCGCCCAGGCGGGCCACCGCGGCCGGGCGCCGTCGTCGCCCGCGGGCTCCTTGACGCAGATGAGCCAGAGCCGCTCGAAGGGCAGGGGCACCTGGGACGCGAGCGCGAGCACGTCCGACGGCTCCGGCCGGAGGCTCGACGTGTAGACGCACCACCGCGACAGCGTGCCGTCCGCGCCGACGTCGAGCTGGCCGCCCGCGACGCGGCGCGCGCGCGACATCGCGTCGAGCGCCGCCGCGCCCGCCTGCCCCTCGCCCAGGGCGTCGGGCGGGGGCAGGCCCACGAGGTGGTGCCAGCACTCGCCGCAGCCGAAGATGGAGCCCGCGGCGAGCGGCGTCGCGGCGCGGACGACGGCGGCCGCGCGGTCCGTCTCGCCCGGCGCGCGCGCGAAGACGTGCGTCGTCGTCGGCAGGCGCGCGCCGCCGGCGGCCATCTGGGTCACGTAGGGCGCCTCGAGGCGCGGGATGTGCTCGACGCCGGGCCGGGGCCGGTAGACGGACCCCTCGAGCGCGCCGGACGCGGCGACGTAGCGGAGGAGGAAGACGTCCGCGGCGCCGCGCGCGATGACCCAGGGGTAGGCCTGGGGCTCGTCGCGCGCGTCCCGCGGCGTGCCGCGGGACCGCGCGCTCTCGATCTCGAGGCGGTCCATGGCGTCGCCGATGTTCTCGATCGCGGGGCGCGGCGGCAGGAGCAGCGCCTCGAGGTGCGTCCGCGACCGCCGCGCGGGCCGGTCGTCGCCGCAGCGCGGCGTCCGCGGCGACTCGGCGTAGTAGCCCCGGGGCGTCCGGGGGCTCGCGTCGCCGTCGAAGGACACGCGCGGCGACCGCCGCGGCGACGGCGCGCCGCCGTCGAAGGACACGCGCGGCGACCAGCGCCGCGCGCCGCGCGCCGCGGCGTCGCTCAGCGCCACGGCCTCGCGGAGCTGGGCGTCGCTGAGCACGTTGCCGACGAGGGCGACGCGCGCGGCGCCGCCCGCGCCGCCGAAGCGGAGCGCGTGGACGACGACGGACGCGAAGTCGCCGCCGCCGGGCCGCCGGAGCCAGAGCGTGAAGGGCCGCGGCGCGCGCGCGGCCTCGACGACGCGCCGGATCTCGCGCCGCGCGTGGCCCAGGTCGCCCGCGGACCGGAACTCGAGGTCGTCGAGCGCCGCGCCGCGCCGCACGGCCGCGGCGGACCGCGCGCCGCGCGACGCGAACGCGACGCGGCCCGCGCCGTCGAGGCCCAGCGCGAAGAGCGGCAGCGCCTCGAGGTCGCGCACGGGCAGCCCCAGGTAGCCCTGGAGCAGGGTCTCGCTCGCCTGGGCGTCGCCCGCGAACTCGCCGACGTCGACCTCGAC
>NW_008706081.1:0-1615 GCF_000186865.1 Aureococcus anophagefferens
GTCTGGGTCCAGGGGGTGGACGCGTCGCCGCGGGTCGTCGACTGCGCGCGCGAGACGGCGCGGGACCTCGACGACGTCGCGACGCTCGTGGCCACGTCGTACGCGAAGGATATTTCGGAACTCGAGCGGATGTTTGGCGCGCTGGCAAGGGGGGAGGTGATATAAGGACTAGATTATTCTGAGCGGCGCCATCTCACTACATGTCGCAGCGTTTCGGGCAGCGTCTCACTCCATCCCAGGCCATACTCTATCGCTCCAAGGTTGGCACATTGCAGTGATGAAGTCTTGTTGCGAAGCCCGCGCCGCAGGCGCCAGGCCAGATCTTCTGGCCGGAGGGCGTAGCTTTTGTCCGAAGGTCGCGAGACAGCCATACGATGCGCTCCGCTCGATTTGTGTCCCACATCGCTGGTTCGAATCTACGGCCTCTCGCGCCGCGACACCGGGCTCGCCAGAGAGCCCCTACGGAGAGGATCAGGCGGAAAATACGCTTTTTCCCGGAACGACGTCGTAACGGCGACGCGGCGGACCGTTTCGCGACGAAGGCGCCCCCTCGGGGCCGGGGGGGGGTCTGCGGGCCCTGCGGAGCGATCGCAGCGTATGTACACGCTCGGGGGGGGTCGGGGAAGGGGTCCGCGCCGGCGGAGACGTCGCGCGCGCCCGCCTCCCCCGCGCGCGGCCGACCGAACGTCGGGGGGAACGCGTCCGGCGGCCGCCGCGCGCGTCCCAGGGGCCGGTGACGCGCTCGCAGCGCTTCCACGCGCTCGGGGGGGTCGGGGAAGGGGTCCGCGCCGGCGGAGACGTCGCGCGCGCCCGCCTCGCCCGCGCGCGGCCGACCGACACTCGGGCGGCGGGAGCGCGTCCGGCGGCCGCCGCGCGACATCCAGGGCCCGGTGACGCACTCGCAGCGTATGTACACGCTCAGCGGTCTCGGGGAAGGGGTGCGCGCCGGCGGAGACGTCGCGCGCGCCCGCCTCGCCCGCGCGCGGCCGACCGACACGAGCGCCTCTTCTTCGAGGTGCCCGAGGATGTCTTCCGCCACGTCTTCACCTTCTGGCGCGGCCCCCGCGACCTCCGCTAGGGGGGCGACTCGTAAAGCTCCGCACCGCGTTCTGCCGCTCCGCGAGGAGCGCGCCGACGCCCGCGCAACGAAAGGGACGCGTGGCCCACGTGGACGGGGCGTACGTCCTGGCGTGCGCGTCGCGAGAATACAGATCTACACCGCCCCTCGCCGCGCCGAGGCGCGAAACGGTCCGCCGCGTCGCCGTTACGACGTCGTTCCGGGAAAAAGCGTATTTTCCCCACGATCCTCTCCGTAGGGGCTCTCTGGCGAGCCCGGTGTCGCGGCGCGAGAGGCCGTAGATTCGAACCAGCGATGTGACAGACAAATCGAGCGGAGCGCATCGTATGGCTGTCTCGCGACCTTCGGACAAAAGCTACGCCCTCCGGCCAGAAGATCTGGCCTGGCGCCTGCGGCGCAAAACCGCCGCGAAGCGGCGGCTCACGGCGCCGCAGGCCGATGGACTACAGGGTCGCCCGGCCTCGGCGGCTCACCGCGCCCCGAGCGCGCCGCGCCCGCGCCCGCGCGCCGGCTCCTCGGCCCCCCGGCAGGGGCCGG
>NW_008706081.1:3125-4714 GCF_000186865.1 Aureococcus anophagefferens
GTCGCCGCCGTAGTCGAGCAGCACCTCGCCGACGGCGAAGCGGCGCGCCGCGAAGAGGCCGAGGCCCGCGCCGGCGAGGCGCGAGAGCTTGACGACGGCGTCCGCGCTCGAGAGCCGGAGCGGCGGCGGCGGCGGCGGCGGCGCGGCCGCGTCGACGACGACGAGGCGCGGCGAGGCGCGGTGCTCGAGGAGCGCGCTCGCTTCGACGCCGCCCGACGCTCCGGGCCGCGTCGCCGGGAAGAGGACGAAGGTCCGCGCGGGCGGCGGCAGCGCGTCCGAGCCTCGGAGCTCCCGCGCGGCGACGGGTCCGCCGCCGAGGCACAGCGCCTCGGCGGCGCCCGTCGCCTCGAGCGCGGCGAGGCCCAGGCGCGCGTAGCGGCATCCGTCGAACCCGTCCGGCGGCTCCGGCGCGAGGAAGCACTCGACGGGCCGGTCCCGCCAGGACCGCTCGAAGGCGGCGCGCTCGCGCTCGTACTTGAAGGCGACGAGCGGCAGCCCGAGCTCCTCGTGCGCGCGCCGCACGACGTCGGTGAAGCTCCCGGCCGCGAGGTCGTCGCCGTCGAAGGCGACGGCGAGCTGCGCGTGCTGCGCCGCGCGGTCTCGCAGGGCTGCGAGCAGCGCATCGGCGCACGCCGCGACGGCGGCATTGGAATAGTCGAGCCGATCGGCGAAGCCTTTGACGTGGACGACGGCGCGGCCGGGCCGCCAGGCCGACAGCGGCTGGAACGTGACGGGCATCAGCAGCTAGGGCTCGGCCTTTCACCACAAGCCATTTTGCGAATTGATCATGTTGAACCACACATTTACCCGAGCGTTTCATGATCACGATGTGCTCTCCGTACTAGGAAGCCCAGCATGGCGGAGCCGCTGGGCCTCGGCATGGGCACGCTGGACGCCATGGCGGAGCGCAGTCCCGTCAAGGCCATCCAGGTCGTCATCGCCGAGCCGCCGGAGCCCGAGCCGGAGCCCGAGCCGGAGCCCTTCGCGCTGCCGCAGAAGAGCCTGGCCGAGAGCCTGTCGCCGTCGCGCTTCAGCGCCTGCACGGAGCGGACGTCGCTGATGATCAGCGAGCGGCCGTCGGTGCTGACCTTCGACGCCGCGGCGGCGGACTTCGCGGACAGGCCCGCGCCGCCGCGGCCGCCGCGGCGGAAGCCGGCGCGGGGCCCGCGGCCGACGCCCAAGGGCGCGGCGCCCAAGGGCGCGGCGCCCCAGGGCGCGGCGCCGCGCGAGAAGGTGCCCTGGGACGCGACGACTTTATTCACGTCGGGCGTGAGCCTCATCAATCTCAAGCGGCGCACGGACCGCCTCGAGGCCTTCCTCGAGGACGCGCCGAAGGCGCTCGGCGACGGCGTCGCCGTCGACGTCGTCGAGGCCTTCGACGGCTTCCAGCTCCACCGGGGCGGGTCCTTCCTCAACGGCATGTTCGAGCCGCTCTGGGACGCGTCGAATTTGGCGGACCGCGAGCCGTCCGTCGAGCCCGGCTGTAGGTTCGCGTCGTTCGGCGAGCAGGGCTGCGCTCTGAGCCACGCGTCCATCGGGCGCCGCATCGCTCCGCGGGGCACCAAGGACTCCTGGCACCTCATCTGCGA
>NW_008706082.1:0-2382 GCF_000186865.1 Aureococcus anophagefferens
CCGCGAAGCCGCCCGCGCCGCGCCGCGCCGAGGCCGCGGGCTGAGTAACATNTTAGGGTCGAGGTTCGCGGATTGCAATCCGCCGTGCACAACGAGCGGCCGGCCCACGTCCCGATCGAGTCGCACTTGCCGACCGTCGCACCGCGCGACGCGCAGAGCTCGGCGCCGCGGTTGCACGCGCCACCGTTCTGCTGCGAGTGCCGCTTCTTGCGGCCCGTCAGGCGGTCGTTGAAGCGCTCCTGGCCCTCGTTCTGGTGCCTGTAGAGCGGGCCATAGAGCTCCATCATGTCGCGCAGGTGCCCCGCGATGACTCGGATGTCGTGGACTCCGAGTCGCGTCCGGTTGCCAGCATCTCGCACGCCGTGCTGATCAAGGGGCCGCCGAGCGGGCCGCCGGCGGAGGTCCTCAGTAAGCTGGCGCCTCATCAACGAGTACTACCCGGCGGAGGTGCGGCAGCCATGGGTGCGCGCCTACTGGCAGGAGGAGACGCGCTTGATGGGGGATTCGAGCCTGACCTGGAAGTCCATCGTGTCTGGGGACCTCGTCCCGTCGTCCCCACGCCGGCCACGTGGAGCTCGCCCTGACACCATCGGTCGCCGCGGAGCTTGATCAGCGGCAGCCCACGCTTTTTGAACCGGGCGACGACGACCGCGTCGCCGCATGCCGCCGCCCGCGTCATCAACCCCCGGCCCCCGTCGAGCGAGTTCCAGCATCGAGGCAGCCCCCAAAACTCTGACACCGATGGTCCGCGTCCCCCGCGCGGCCCTCGAGGACGTGTCGGAGATGCAGCTCTGGGAGGGCCTGCTCGTCGCCGCCATGGCCATCGCCTTCTGCCACTTCGCGTTCCAGGCCATCCGGCCCGCGCCGCCGGCGAAGGACGACGGGGCCGTCGAGCGCGACCGGAAGCGGGCGCTGGCGGACACGGTCGTGCGCAGCGGCCCCTGGGAGCTGCTCGAGAAGGCGCGGCCCGGCGAGACCTTCAGCTCCCTGCGGATCGACGACGGCCTCCACGCGTTCTGGGTCGCGCGCGGCGGTGGCGAGGCCGTCGTGCGCCGCCGCGTGCTCCGGGGCTGCCTCGAGGGCCGCGTCGGCGACGAGCCGCTCAGCGGGCGCGGCGTCGCGGGCTACGCGCCCCTCGACGGCGGCGTCGCCCTCTTCGACGGCTCCGGCGCGGCGTGCCTGACGATCCCGGAGAACGAGGTCACGGGACCGGAGATCGTCCGCGTCCACGAACCCCCCCCTAACTCCCCCCACGTCGCCGGCGCGCCGGCGCTCGACGTGAGCCGCGCGACGCGGAGCCACTGCGGCGGCTTCATGCACGCGGCGCTCGTCGCACCGCGCGGGTCGGCGGTCGTCGCCGTGGACCTGACGTCAGGGAAAGAGGCCACGGTCTACGCGGGCGACGAGCCTGTGGCCGCCGCGGCCGTGTCGGAGGACGGGACGGGCCTCGTGCTCTTCGTCGGCGACCGCGTGCTCTGCGCGGCGCTGGACGCCGACCGCAGGGCGACGGGGGACGCCGCGGAGCTGCTGCGCGCGGACGCGCCGCTCGTCGGAGCGCCGGTGTTCCGCGGCGGCCGCGTCTTCGTCGCCACGGCGCGGGGCGTCCACGACCTCGCCTGGGACGGCCGGGGCGCCGGCGCGCTCCGCTACGCGGCGCCCGCCGGCGACACCGTCGCCGCCTTCGCCCTCGCCGCAAACGGCGCGCTCTTCGTCGCGGCGGGCGCGAAAACGGTCCACCCGCTCCCCGAGCCCGCGCCGGCCGCCGTGCGCGAGCTCGCCGTCAGCCCCGGCGGCGACCTCTACTGCCTCGCCGACCACGGCTGCCTCTTCAAGTACGCCGAGGCCGCGACGAAGTAACCGCTCGTCCGCGTGCGCCGCGCCGATGTGTTTTTAGGGGTCCGCGAGCGGGCGCGGGAACTTGCACTCGTGGTCGACGACGCAGCGCCCGACGGACTCGATCTGGCAGCAGGCCCAGTCCTTGCGCACGCGCCGGTAGAGGAGGGGCGACGCGAGCTTGAGCCAGCCGTAGCGCACGGACTTGTAGTTCGACTTGCAGTTGAACTCGGGCGGCAGCGCCATGACCCGCGCGTCGGACGCGAGCACGGCCTCGTTGAAGAGCCTCTGGTCCGTGACCTTGACGGTCTGCCGCTCGTAGGTGCGCAGCCAGGCGGCGAAGATGCGTTTCGCGGGCCGCCGCCGCGCGTTGAAGGCGATGACGCCCGCGTTGAGCCAGTGCAGCGCGCGCGCGAAGCCGCGCCGCATCGAGCTGTGCGTCGCCATGACGTCGTAGCGCTCCAGCGCCGGCGACAGCTCGGACCGCAGCCAGTCGAAGGACGCGCAGGGGAAGGCGTCGGCGTCGAGGTAGAGCGTCTTGTCGTAGGG
>NW_008706082.1:3614-4681 GCF_000186865.1 Aureococcus anophagefferens
CGGTACACTCGCGCCAAGCCTGGCACCGACCGCCACGCCGAGAGCACGCCGGGACTGGCGCAAGGCAGTAGCATCNTGAGTCGCCTCATTCAGACGACACTCAACGGACTCTCCGTGGACCGGGGGAGGTTGAGAACGAAGGCACCCGCACCCGACGGGCAGGACGTCCGGCTCGACTAGGCCGATTCAACCTCAGGACCACAAGTGGCTAGCCGAGGGCACCGCCGAAGAGGACACCCGTAGTCAGCGGGACCGAAGAGAGCAAAGACGCCGACGCCGACGGAACCGCACAGAGCGCCACGCTACGAGGAGACGCTGCAGAATGCAGAGAAACGAATGGACACGGGCACATCGAAGCCCGCACACCGAAGCCACCGAGGGCGCCGACCCCACCAGCTCCCTCCGAGACTCACGTCGAAGGCATCCGAACGAAGCGAGCGCGCGCGGCAGCCCCCCGGGCCCATGGGCGACGTCGCGCCGATGGCCAAGCCCTGCAAGTCCTCGCGCTCGGCGCCCCGCTGCCCAATCGACGCGCGCAGCGGGGTGCTCCGCCCCGGGCGCCCACCGGAGCCGACGCGGCGGGCCCCACCACCGGCCGCTGCGCGAAACCACCTCCGCACACCCCGGAGGACCGCCCCATAAGCTTCGGCGTTATCATGTTGAGTTGACGCATGTTGACCAAGTTATTGAAGGGGATGCGCGCCCGACTGCGTCCGTCCATGTTGCACGTCAACGAGCCGCGGGAAGGCCTGCGGGACGCTTTCGAAGAGTCCAACTTGCACCCCCCCAAAACGCAAAAAACAGAGACGGTGTCTTAGCGAAGGAAGGGGAAAACAAGCGGCGGGCGGGCTACATCTCGATCTCGTCGTCGGCCTCGCCCTTCTCGAGGGACGTCTCGTTCTCGACGATCTCGAGTTCGATGTGCGCGACCTGCTTCGCGAGCATCTCCTTCTTCGCGGCCTTGCGCTTCTGGTACTCGCGCTCCTCGCGCTGGGACTTGAGGTACTTGTGGACGCAGTAGATGAAGAAGGCGCCCATGAGCGAGAAGATCGTGAGCGCGACGACGT
>NW_008706083.1:0-2378 GCF_000186865.1 Aureococcus anophagefferens
GAGCTCGTCAGGGTGCTCGAGGCGGCGGCGCCCGGCGACGCGAAGAAGAACGCGGAGCGTCTGCTCCACCGCTACTACGTCTTCGTCATGGGCATCTTCGAGCTCAACGCGAGCGCGCGCGGCGCGCCGGCGCGCATCGTCGGCGTCGGCGCGGCGTCGTCGAAGCTCTGCGACCGCTTCTGGTCGACGCTCTCGAGCGTCGACGTCATCGGCTGCATCATGCACCCCGACGCCTGGTTTCGCTTTCCGCACGGGACCGTCACCGCCGAGCAGCTCGCGAGCTCGCGCGCGATCCTCGAGCGCGACGCGCACACGACGCTCGACAGCGTCGCGACGGCCGTGGCGCTCGCGTGCGGCGTGACGCTCCTCGCCGGGCCGATCGTCTTCTTCCAGGGCGTCTTCGACAAGGTCGACTCCGCGGCCCTCGACCTGGCCCTCGATGCGCGGAAGACGCGCGGGCGCGCGTGGTGGGATGCGCTCACGCCGCAGCAGCAGCTGGACCGCATGCAGGGCGCGTGGGACGGCCGCGACGACTGGTGGGACGCGCTCTCGGAGACGGAGCGGCGCGACAAGGTGAAGCTCATGCTCGACGGCCGCGACGACTGGTTTAACGGGCTCTCGGAGACGGCGCGTCAAGCTCGCCGAGACGACATCTCGTCGAAGATGATCGGCAACACGAACAACACGCGGTCGACGACGGAGCACACCAAGGGATGCCCCAACCCGAACTGCCCGGAGCAGTTCCACACGACGGACGCGCACGCGAGCCGCGCCTTCCAGGCCCACTTCCGGCGCGAGAGCTGCCGCCCCTGCGTCGCCTTCGTCCGCGCGGCTATCAAGGCCGGCGACCCGCACGGCGTCCTCTGGGGCTGGCGGCCCGGGTTCCGGTCCAAGTGGCCGAAGTGGATCTCCCCCCCCAAGAAGAAGTAAGTGATTGAGGGAGCTATTCAATGTTCCCGCGTATCCGTGTCACCCGGTGTCACCCACTCCCAGCCACAGAAAACCATCGGAGCACTTGAAAACCGCCCCGTTTTCGCAGCCGAGATGAAAGAAATTATTGCAGAGGGGCAGCGCCTGCGGGACGACTGAGGCATGCTCTTGCCGCTTTGAGCCGCTGCTTCAATCGTTGGAGTCGCGGGCCCGTCATCGCGGGGGTCTTCCCAGGCGCGGCGGCTCCCCGGCGTCGCGCGGCGGCGTTCATCGCACCGCGCGGCGCGTCTTCGACGGTCTAGGGCATGGCTGCGCCGGCTCCTGCGCCGACGGCGCCGCCGACGAACGCGACGCCACCCGCGCCCGCGGCCCCCGTCTTCGTGGCGCCGACGCCCGAGGAGATCGCGATGGCGCACGCCCGACTCGTAGGGCTGGTGAACACGATGTCGGAGCGCTCGTCGGGCGGCCGAAGCCGCGGCGGTCGCTACCTCAAGCCCGACACCGCGCGGAAGCATTTCATCTTCCACATCGCCTTCGAGAACCTCCAGCGCGGCGTGCTGCCGACGCCGCACGACTTCGACATGCTCTTCGGGCCCGCGCCCGTCATCAACGTGCCCTCGACGCCTGAGATGCAGCGGTGGATCGACGAGCGTTCAGGTTGGCGCGAGAAGGCGAGCACGCGCGAGCTGCCCGCCTCGGGCGAGCAGACGCTCCTCGCGAGGTACTTCAGCGTGGGGCCCCGCGCCTCGACGCTCGCGCGCGCGGGCGCGCGCCCCGGCCGGCCGCCGGACTACGTCTTCGACTTCGGCAACTTCGAGGGCGTCGCGTTGAAGAAGATGTTCCTGCGCAAGACCGTGGCCAGCAAGCCCTCGACGAACCGCGCGACGGGCGAGGACTTCTGGCAGCATGGGCCCGACTACATCAAGTGGCTCGCGGGGGACGAGTTCGATTGGCAGTTCCCGAAGCACACGCTCATGTACCTCGAGCTCAAGGCGAGCATCGGCCGGCCCCTCGAGCTCTCCAACAGCATGTGGCTGCTGCCGGACCTGCGGCGCGCGGCCGCGGCCTTCGACGAGTACATGAAGGACGCGTTCCCGTCGCTCGGCGCGCCGTCTCCGGAGCCCGCGACGCCGTCGCAGCCCATCTTGCGCTGGCTGAGGCCACAGCTGGGGCTCGACCTCGACGTGCTGGGCTTCGACGCGCTCGACGTCGACGTGCCGGGCTTCGACGCGCTGGGCTTCGACGCGCTCGCGTCGAGCTCGACCTCGGCGCGCGCGGCTTCCGGGCGCTCGGCTTCCAGGCGCTCGGCTTCCAGGCGCTCGGCTTCCAGGCGCTCGACCTCGACGTGCTGGGCTTCGACGCGCTCGACGTCGACGTGCCGGGCTTCGACGCGCTGGGCTTCGACGCGCTCGCGTCGAGCTCGACCTCGGCGCGCGCGGCTTCCGGGC
>NW_008706083.1:3796-4655 GCF_000186865.1 Aureococcus anophagefferens
TCGCGTGCGCGACGCGCGCGTAGGTCGCGAGCGGCGCCGCCGAGTCGTCGACGGCGTAGATCTTCGACAGCGGCGCCCTCGAGGCCGCGAGCGCGTGGAGCTCGCTGCCCATGCCGCAGCACAGGCTCCACAGCGGCCGCGGCGGCCCGTTCGCGAGCGCGGCGAGCGCGCCCGGCGTGGCCGGCGCGAAGAGCTCGGGCAGGTTCGCGAGGAGCATGAGCGGCGAGTAGGACTGGCCGATGATGCGCAGCTCCTCGTCGCGCGCGGTTCTCGCGGAGCCCGGCGGCAGCGGCACGCCCCGCTGCTCGAGGTCGCGGAGCCAGGCCGTCGGCGACCGGCCCGCGCCGTCGAGGCAGTGGCCGACGGCCGCGGCCGCGTCGTCAGGCCCCAGCCGCTCGTAGGACGCGAACTTGAACCTGCCGCCGCGCGGCGGCAGCGGGACGAGGTTCGAGATGCGGACCAACCGCGTCCACTTGTTCTCCTCGGCCGTGGTGAGGGAGCCCGGCGTCCACTGCTCGTCGGCCATGCTCCACCGCGGCGCCCGCGCTCCACTGTGTACCACGGCGATTCCCAGAGAATGCAGCCAAGGCGCCGGCGACCCCGAGAGAAGGGACAAGCTCAAGCGGAAGCTGGAGGCCATGTCGGGCACGTTCACGGTGAGCGACGCGGCCAAGCTCGACAAATACCCGTGGCCATCATAGTTTTAATACCTGTGTTGTTGTCCCCCCGCGCCCCCGGCGCCTCCGGCGCTCCCTCGGCGCCTCCGGCGCCGCCTCCCGGCGCCTTCGGCGCCGATTTTTTTCTCTTTTTTTTCTTGAAGTGTGGAAACACCAAATCGCCGCCTGATTGTCGTAGAGAG
>NW_008706084.1:0-1253 GCF_000186865.1 Aureococcus anophagefferens
AGTCGTCGTCCGAGCCGCAGGCGTCGCCGTCCTCGGCGCAAGGCGGCTCGTAGCACTCAAAGTCCTCCGTGTCCGGGCAGCTCTTGAAGCACTCGCCGACGTCCTCGTCGACCTTCCAGAAGCACGAATGGCTGCCGCAGCAATCGGTCTCGTCGTCGCACCGCTCGCCCTTGTCCGCGCAGGGCGGCACGTAGCAGGCCCAGTCCGCCTGCGCCGGGCAGGTTTCGAGGCAGTAGGCGAAGTCGTCGTTCTTCCGGAAGCAGCTCTCGCCGCCGCAGCAGTCGAGGGAGCTGCACTCGTCGCCGTACTCCGCGCAGTCGGCGTCGTAGTTCGCGTCGTCGAGGAAGCCGAAGCCGCCGTCGCCGAAGAAATCGTCGGCGCCCCCGAAGCCGCCGAAGAGGTCGTCGACGCCCGTCACCCAGTCGTCGTCGTCGGCGTCCAGCGACGACGGCTCGTCGTCGACGAGCGTCACCCAGTCGTCGCCGTACTGCCAATCGTCGCCGTCGTCGTACCCGAAGCCGAAGCCGAATGAGATGTCGCCATAAAGATCGTAGGATGGCCCGTAATATGGCCTTCTCATGCCGTAGGAGTAGTCCGCCGGCATTTGGAGGCGCCGGTCGGCCTCGCCGCCGCCGAAGAAGCGGACGGCGCGGCGAAAGAAGGACGGTGCGTCCTCGGCGCTATCCAACGCGCGACTGTCTGCGCGCGGGGTGACCGCCTTCGTCGGGCGTTGGTCCGGCGGCGGTTCACGCGGCTCGCCGTCGGCGCGGCCCGCGACGTCTTCGGGAGCCGCCGCGAGGAGAACGGCGGCCTGCGGCGGCACAAGGACAGAGAAGACGACGAGCGCAAGCGAACACCGCGCCATCACTTCTCCGCTATTCGTGAAGGTTTACTGCGCCTCCTGATCGCCGTCAGTGTCGCCGTCAAGTTACTCGCGGCGCGCGACGCGCACACGGCCAGTGGCAGGGCTTGTGGAGAGAGGAAAACGCCGGGAATCCTGACTTTGCCTCCTTCGCGCACCGCGTAGGCGTCCGCGTCTCCGCGCCGTCGTCCGAAGCCCAACGAAACGCGGCCGATACGCCTAGGCAGGCGCTTTATCTTCGCCAGAACGGTGCCAAGGCCCAGCCCAGGGTTCCAGAGGGATGTCACTGATAGCGCTAGGCCGAGATGGCCCGCCACGCGACGGTCGCGTCACGGTCGGCGTCTTCGCGCGGCCCGAACCCGCCGCATAGCCTCTCCGCTTCGCCGCCGAC
>NW_008706084.1:1303-3384 GCF_000186865.1 Aureococcus anophagefferens
CNGTCTTCGTCGACCTGCGCCGGCCCAATGTCATCCGCGTCGCGCCCGCGCCGCTCTCAACGGCTTCGCCGACGTCCGCGCGTTCGTCGACTGCCTCGCCGAGGCCCTCGCGGCCCAGAAGACGTAGCGTGGACTGTAGCAAAACTTGGGGGCGGCGGGGCGCGCGACTTTTGGGCGCCGGCGGCCGCGGGGGCCCTAGGCGCCGCCCTTGGCGTGCCTCGCGAGGAAGTTCGAGGTCTTCGCGAGCTTCAGCGCCGCGAGCTCGCGCTCGAGCTCCGCGTTCTTCGCCTCGGACGCGCTCAGCAGCTTGCGGAGCTCCTCGACCTCGATCTGCGCCTCCATGACCGTCGACGCGCGGCGGTGGTCCTGGCCGAGCGGCTTGGGCTTCGAGCCGCTCGGCGGGCCGCCCTGGTGGATGCGGTTGTGGTTCGCGTTGTCGAGGCGGCGCACCCAGTCGTTGAGGCCGTTGGACAGCTCCTGGCGCAGGTCGTTCTCGCCTTTTAGTAAAACTTCGGGCAGCCACATGATCGACTCCTCGTCGAGCTCCGGGAGCTCCGCGGGCACGAGCTCCTTGAGCGTCTGGAGGAGCAGGGCCACGTTGCCCTGGTCCTTGAGCACGTTCATGAGCGTCGCGCACTGCGTCGCGAAGCTGTCGTTCATGTTCACGGAGTCGCCCTCGTTGATGACGAACATCATCTCCGGCGTCAATACCAACTTCGTCTTCTCGCGCTTGATGCCCGTGCCCTTGATCTTCTTGAAGTGGCCCAGGACGTGCCCAAAGTCGATGTGGAAGAGCCGCCCGTCCGTGCTCAGCATGATGTTGCCGTTGTGCCGGTCCGCGATGCCCAAAACGTACGTCGAGACGCAGCACGCGGCGCACGACGCGCAGAACCGCTCCTGCGCGCCCTGGTACATCTTCGGGTCGTCGTTGTGCTCCACGAGGTAGGAGTTGAGCGTGTTGTTCTGGAAGGCGCCCATGGCGCCCGAGCCCCAGACGGACTGGATCTCCGCGGTCTCCTTGGCGCCGCGGACGACCTCGATCCAGCCGACGTCGACGTCCGTCGCGGCGACGGTGTAGGTGCGGAGCCAGCACTCGTGGCCCGCGTTGAGCCACAGCGCGTCCATCTGGCGCATGGACTGGAGCATGGCCGCGTCCTGGCGCAGGTCGTCGCGCGTCTTGAAGATGGCGAGCTGCTTCGGCTGGCCCGGCCCGTCGCGGACGCCGAACTCCGCGTCGTCGAAGATGAGGAGCATGGGCGCGGCCTTGGAGCTGAGCACGCGGCACTTGTCCGGGCAGATGCGGCCCACGCGCTTGCCCGGCATGCAGGGCAGGTCCATGCCCGCGGGCAACTCGCCGGCCCGCGAGAGGCGCCGGAGCTCGCGCTGCGCGAAGGACGTGCGCTGCGACTTGTCGTCCATGTCCGCCGCCGCCGCCGTGATGTTCCGTAAAATCTTGTCGAGCACGACCTGCTTCTCGAGCTCGGACCGCGCCGACGGGCCGCACGCGCCCAAGTAGGCCGCGAGGACCGCGCCGTGCTTCGCCGCGCACCGGCCGCCCTTGGACATCTCGCTGCGCAGGGCCCAGAAGACGGAGGCGCCGACGTAGGGCGGGTTCATGAGCGCCCGCGCGAGGAGGAACTTGGCCACGGCCTCGGCGCCCTCGGGCCGCTTGAGCGCCTGGACCAGCTGCGGCACGTACGTCTCGAGCGTCGCGTCGGGCAGCTGCTCGAGCTTGGCGACGTTCGGCGGCTTCTCGCGCAGCGCCTGGGCCATCTCGTTGGAGCCCAGGGGCCGCTCGAGGTCGAAGGCCGCGCCCAGGCGGGCCCGCGCCTTCGCGAGCTCCGCCGTCTCCTCGGGGAGGAGGTTCGCCTCGAGGACGACGCCGACGGTCGGCACGGGCTTCACGGAGTCGCGCAGCGCGAAGACGACGTCCGCCGACGCGATGAGGGGCGCGTCGAGGAGCGCGAGGTAGGACCGCTTGCCCGCGACCTTGAGCACGCAGTCGTCGCGCGTCGCCGTGACCTTGGCCGGCGGCGGCGGCGGCGGCGGCGCCGCGGCCGCGTCGCCGCCGCCGCCCGCGG
>NW_008706084.1:3487-4691 GCF_000186865.1 Aureococcus anophagefferens
CGCGGTCGCGTGCCACTTTTGAGCGCTGGAAACGGCGTGCGCGCGACGGCGCACACGGCCTCGGAAACCGCCTGCGGGAGCGGCCGAGCAGCGGGCGGCGCTGGACGCGTCCGGAGGTCGCCGCGGGTCCGTAAACCGTCGCGGCGGTCCGTCCATGTTGCGCATAGATGCGGCGCGCGCTCAACTGCGTCGGCCGAGGCCGTGGTCGTGGTGCGGCGCGCGGCCGAAGACGGGTCCCGACGACACGTTCGAGGCGCGGACCGCGGCTAGATCTGCGCGAGTTCCCGTCGGCGAAGTGGCTCGTGCAGCTCGTCTATCACTACGGGTGAGCCGTGGCCCGACAGATCACGTCAAATCCGCCACATCGCCGTTCATGACCCCAGAACCCGTTTCGGCGGCGGTTTCGGGCGCCGCTCTGCGGCGGCCGGCGCGCGGGGGCCGCGGTCCGTGCCCCCGGACTTGATCGATTTTGCGGCCAAACATCTCCACGAAGCGATCGGGAATGACTCCTCGCGGGCGCGGACGACCTGCAACGCTCGGCGGACGCGAACGTCGTGCTCGGCGCAAACTCGCGCAACCGCTCGGCGACGGCTACGCGGCGCCCATGGGGGCGGCGGTGCGAAGATATGGGCTCCGAGCTCATCCTATCGATGGGCGAGGGCCGTGGAGCACTCATTAGCGCTGGACCCGACGTGCTTCTATGCGGCGTCGAAGTCGTACGTCGACGGAGACGGTCCTAAACCGACACGTTCGCGCACGGTGCGCGGTCGCCGTTCGCGTCTGTACCCCCGGACTTTTTCGTTATCGACGCTCCAAGTACATGGCTTTGCGACGCCGCGGGCTTTCCGGCGGTGGCCCGGTCACCTGCGACGCAGGCGTGGCGTAAATAATTTTTTCAAAACACCGTCTGGCACTCTACGGTGTCTTCGCGACCCGAATCCCGAGCCCGCACCGCGTCTCTTCGTCCCTAGAGGCGCCAGAGTACCGGCGTCGAAGCTCGACCGAGAGGCGCCCACTAGAAGCTCGGATTAAGAGGTAGGTGCTCCGCCCGAGATGAGGCTGTATGCGCTCGAGCACCAGATTCGCGAACGGGTCAAAAATGTCGTTGTCGCTGGAAATTTCTAGCCGGAGGCCACGTAGATCTCATACGACGACGATGGTGTGCTCGGGCTCGTCGCCGTGGACGTTGGTGACGAGAATCGCA
>NW_008706085.1:0-1914 GCF_000186865.1 Aureococcus anophagefferens
GCCACGCCGCCGTCGGGGCGCTGCTCAAGCTCGCCGTGCGCCCGATCGGGTCCCTCGGCGCGGCGACGGCCGTGCCGTCGGACGCGCTCACGAAGGAGGTCAGCGACCTCCTCACGACGCGGGACAGCGACTACGCCGCCACGTACCTCACGCCGGGCATCTTCACCAAGGCCAAGGTCCACAAGCTCATCCTCGACGCGCTCCCCGTGATCCTCGAGGCCGACGGCATCGCCGCCAAGTGCCGCAAGAACCGCACGCAGCCCACGGCCGACGAGCAAAACGTCGTCGACCGCTGTGCCGAAACCAAATCTTCAACCCGACTTCAATGTGAGCGTATTCGAATGCTTTGACACAAGCTCTTCGACTGGGCTTCGAGAACTCGACGAGAGCGATCGATCCGTCCAAAAATCAGCCGAATCGACTTTGATTTGACCGAGCTAGAGAATTCTCAAGTTTGGTCAGGACCACCCAAACCAGTGGTTGGTTTCGGCACAGGTCGACCGCGCGACGGCGCTCCGCGACCGGATCGTCCAGGTCCAGGCCTTCGACGAGCTCGGCGCCGAGCGCTACGGCGCGAAGCGCCCCGCGCTCCTCCAGACGGAGGAGTGGCTCGCCGACGCGACCAAGGACGCGGCCGTCGCCGCCTAGGCCGCCGCGCCGGCGCCTTCGCCGCCGTCGCCCCCCCCCACGTCGTGCCCCCCCACTCGCCTGCTCTCTAAGCGCCTCAGGACGCGCCGTGCTCCGAGAGCTTCTTCTTGCAGATGTAGACGTAGTGGTAGAGCGGCCGGCCCTTCTCGTCGACGGCGGGGTTCTTCGGGTTCATGACGGGCTTGGGGATCTGGTCCATGGTCACCTTCCAGCCGAACTCCCGGTTCGCCTGCTCCGGGTCGAGGTACTGGAGGTAGCCCGGGTCGTGGCTGACGACGAAGAAGACGCCGCCCGGCCGCAGCACGCGGCTCACCTCGTGGCACATGGCGTAGACGTTCGACGTCGACCCCTCGCCGCACATGAGCACGTCCATCGTCGCCTTCGCGATCGCGCCGTCGAAGGACTCGTCCGGGAACTCGAGCGAGCACGCGTTGCCGTGGATGAACTTGAGGCCCTTGAGGCCCGAGTCCTTGTACGTCTCGAGCATCTGCTTGACGACGACGAGCGAGATGTCGACCTGCGGCGCGCGGCGTCGCGCGCGCGGACCGACCGGGGGGCGCGCGCCGGCGCCGCGCGTTCATGACGTACTTGTAGCCGTCGTCGATCATGTCCGCGCCCATGCGCGAGTTGCCGCAGCCGAGGACGATCGTGTCCACGTTCTTGCGCACGTGCTTCTGCACGACGACGGCCAGGCCCGCCCAGCGCAGGTACCTACGAGGCGGTCGTCGGGCACGGCGCACGCGCGGCCGCCGCACCAGTCGAACTGGGCCGGGTCCTCCGTGTACCGCTCGTCCCAGTACTGCGTCTTGCCGTACTGGACGCTGGAGCCGTCGTTGATCTGGCCGTCGGCCATCGTGGGCAGCCAACCGGCGGGCCGACGGTGCTTCCAAGTGTGCTTCACTTTGTGCTTCCAGTTGCTTCCCAAGTTGCTTCCCTCACCGGCGTGCTTCCGGAGTCCAGAGCCAACTTCACTCCCGGCGCCCGCGCGGCATACTTCGCGATCCATCGACGCGGGCGGTTAGCGGTCCTACTTCCGGCCCTTGCGGCTCCGGCTCGGCTTCTTCGCGGCGAGGGTCGTCGTCGTCGTCGCCGCGAAGGCGCCGGGCTGGGAGAGCGGCGCGGCCGCGCCGAAGAGGCCGCCGGCCGCGGGCGCGGGCGGCGCCGCGGCGCCGAAGAGGCCGCCGGCCGCGGGCGCGGGCGCCGCGGCCGCGCCGAAGAGGCCGCCGGCCGCGGGCGCGGGCGCCGCGGCGGCGCCGAAGAGGCCGC
>NW_008706085.1:3605-4636 GCF_000186865.1 Aureococcus anophagefferens
GGACACGGTGCGCGACCTCCTCTTCGTGCGGGGCTGCGTGCCCGGCGCCAAGGGCACCTGGGTCCGCGTGACGGACGCGGTCAAGAAGGTCACGCCCGCGGCGTACGACGCGGGGGACGTGCCCTTCCCGACGCGGCCCGCGGACGAGGACCTGCCAGACGTCCTCGAGATTGCCGGCGCCTAGGACGGGGGAAGGGCGCTCGGCCCCTACAGAGCGCGCCGGGCAGCTTTCCGGGTGCACCGGTTCAAGTTGCGACGCTGAGGCCTTTGATGAACTTTTAAGTAGGTGAGCTGGTGAGGAATCACTGAGGATCGTTTTAGTGGAACACTTGGTTGACCAAGCTCGGATTCCGCCGCCAGAACACACGGCGGTGGTGCTCGCCGCGGTCGTCGGAGCTCCCCGCCCCGGTCGTCGGCGCCCCCGCAGCGGACTCCGCGCCGTCCGGGGCGGCGCGCGCGGCTTTTCGGGGCTGCCCGACGCCGGCGGTCGGCTCCAGCTGCCCCATGCTGAAACGTTCCCTGAAGAGCAGCGGCATGCTGCTCCTCCCGGCGAGCCCGCGGGGCCGGCTGCGGCCCGTGGCGTCGTGCCCCGACCTCGCGCGGCGCGCCGAGGTGCCCGTCGCCCACAAGCCCGGCCGGCGGCGGCGAGGCCTCGGGCTCTGGCGGCTCGCGGCGGTCGGTGCCGCGGTCTGGCTCGCGCAGTTCGCCGTCGCGTCGCGGCGCGCCTACGTGCGCTTCCCGCTCGCGCTCCAGGCCGAGGCGCTGCGGTGGTGGCTCGGGAGCGTCCTCTGGCTGTCGCGCGCGCCCGACGCGGCCGCGGTCGTCGGCGGCCGCCGGTCGTCCGCGCCGCTGCCCCGGATCTCCGTGCCCGTCGTGGAGGGCACCTGGGACGAGGTCCGGGCGGCGCTGCCGGCCTTCGGCGACGACCCGCCCCTCGTCGTCGTGCGGGGCTTCGCGGCGGGGCTCCTCGACGACTTCGGCGACGCGGCGTCGTTCGCGAACCACACGTCGACTCGACGCACGCGTCGCGA
>NW_008706086.1:0-1008 GCF_000186865.1 Aureococcus anophagefferens
CCACCGTGACTGCTCCAGCACGTCCACCAGACGCAACACCTGATGCCAGCATCACCATCCCACTGTTTCCTATCTTACCCGAACCCGAGCTAAAGACCAAATGTCCGCTTGACCCGGCCACACCCGAGTTCCCACTCAAAACCATCAGACTTCCACTGCTCGTCGATGATCCATCGCCAGAGATCACGCCCACCACACCGCCACTGCGCCCCAGGCTTCGACCAGCACAACATGGGACCGACTTCCCAGTCCCACTCGTCCCACTTCCTACGCTCACACAAACGGACCCGCTTCGCCCAGCCGTGCTCACCCCCGAGCCACAGACGACGCTGCCCGAGTTGCCTGATACCGCCGAGCCTGAGCTAAAGACGAGCCGACCGCTCCCCCCAGACGATCCGCCATTTGATGACGCCACACTCACAGATCCACCGCTCGTTGCGGTACCCTCCCCGCCCCCCACTACGACCGACCCTCCACTGCGCGCACTTGCGCGACCAGATGTCATTCCCAACCTCCCTCCGATTGCGCTAGTCCCACTCCCGACGGCCACACGTATTGAACCACCTCGCCCCGCCGTCCCAGCCCCCGACCCGACACAAATCATGCCGCTGTTCCCAGACTTGGCCGATCCTGAGCTGAATGAAAGCCGCCCACTCCCCCCGCCCACGCCGCCGTTCAGTGTGCCTACGGATACCGCCCCGCTGCTTGTACCCTGTCCAGAGCCGCCGTGCATGCAAAATACCTCCAGACGCGACGCTTCTGCCTGATGTGAAGCTCGCAGGGTCGCTCGCTCCGCTGCATCCACTTCCTGCAACCACCGTGACTGCTCCAGCACGTCCACCAGACGCAACACCTGATGCCAGCATCACCATCCCACTGTTTCCTAGCTTACCCGAACCCGAGCTAAAGACCAAATGTCCGCTTGACCCGGCCACACCCGAGTTCCCACTCAAAACCATCAGACTTCCACTGCTCGTCGATGATCCATCGCCAGAGATCACGCCCACC
>NW_008706086.1:3042-4631 GCF_000186865.1 Aureococcus anophagefferens
CTAATGCGAGCCGCCCGCTCGTTCCTGCGTCCCCACCGTTCACCGACAAAACCCGCACCGCCCCACCGCTCGACGCGGTTCCCTCGCCTGCATCGATCCTCGCATACCCACCGCTCGACGGCGTGCTCCGACCACCAACGAGCGACGCGACGCCTCCCGATCCGCTCGTCCCACTACCAGAGCTCACACACAAAGCCCCACCGCGCCCACCCGACGCAGCTCCCGAGCCAACACGCAGCCCGCCGCTGTTCCCTGTCTTGCTCGACCCGGAGCTGAATGATAGCCACCCGCTCGTCCCACTCACCCCAGAGTTCGCGCTCGAGACAAATACGCGCCCGGAGCTCGTCGCCGTGCCTTCGCCGCTGCCCAGGCTCGTCGACCCACCCGAAAGCGCCGTACTCCGCCCGGACAGCAGACGCAACGCCCCTCCGGATCCGCTCGTCCCACTCCCGATACTCACCCGCACTCCTCCACCGCCACCGGCTGTCGCCGCTCCCGATCCGACGATCACCGTGCCGCTGTTGCCAGAGCTCGAGCTCCCAGAGCTAAACACCAGGCGACCGCTAGTCCCGACCACGCCAGCGTTTGACGCACGCACGCACACGGCTCCACTGCTCGACGCTGTCCCTTCTCCCGACTCAAAGCTCGCGACGCCGCCCGTCAACATCGTGCTTCGACCAGAATCGACACGCACCGTGCCCCCGGTTCCGCTTGTTCCGCTTCCTGCGCTCATCTGGGTCGCACCTCCTCGCCCCGATGTCGCCGCACCCGACCCCAGAAGCAGCGCCCCACTGTTCCCTCCACTCGACGACCCTGAGCTGAAGACCAACAGGCTGCTCACTCCACTCACCCCCCCATTCACCGTCCGAACACACATCGCCCCGCTGCTCGTCGCCGTCCCCTCGCTACTCTCGATGCAGATGGCGCCTCCAGTCACGCCGGTGCTCCGACCAGATACCAGCGACAGCATCCCACCAGATCCACTAGTTCCACTCCCGACAGACGCGCAAGCCGCGCCGCCACGGCCTCCAGACACGACCCCAGTGCCCAGCTTCAGCTCCCCACTGTTGCCTGCCTTGGATGATCCTGAGCTGAACACCAGTCGTCCACTTGATCCTCCAGATCCGCCGTTTGCCGACACGAGACTGAGCTGGCCACTGCTGGATGCAGTTCCCTCGCCCCCTGCCACGGACACACCACCGCCCGATGCAGACACACCCCGGCCGGCTACAAGGAGCACCTTCGCGCCAGCTCCACTTGTACCGCTCCCAGCCTTCAACGAAAGGTCTCCACCTCGACCGGAGCTTGTGGCGCGTGACCCAAATAAAACGCATCCTCCATTGCCCGATGCTGACGAACCAGAGCTGAAAATGAGCACCCCAGTGGCTCCTGTGACTCCTGAGTTGCAGCTCGAGACAACGACCCGACCACTGCTCGCTGCTGTGCTAGTGGAGGAGGATAATGACGCGCTGCCACCTGATCTTTGAATACTCTTTCCTGAAGCACAATGAATTATAACTCCAGTGCCGCTGGTCGCACTCCCAACGCAGACGCTCACACTCCCCCCACGACCAGAAGTACTGGGCCCC
>NW_008706087.1:0-2088 GCF_000186865.1 Aureococcus anophagefferens
TGCGCCAGGCCCTCGCGGCGAGCTCCGGCGAGGCGCTCCGGTCGCGCGCGCGCGAGGACGACGACGACGCGGAACTGCGGCGGGCCCTCGCCGAGAGCGCGCGCGCCGCGCCGCCGCCGCCGCCGCGCCGCGACGACGACGACGACGACCTCCGGCGCGCGCTCGCGGCGAGCGCGCGGGAGACGGCGCCGCCGCCGCGCCCCCCCGACGACGTCGACGCGGAGATCGCGCGGGCCATCGCCGCGTCCATCGACGAGAAGGAGCAGGCCTACGTGCGGCGGCAGAAGGCGGCGCTCGAGGCCGCGACGCGCCGCGGCGCCGCGGCGCCGCGTCAAGAAGCTCGTCACGCAGTGCCTCTACCGGCTCACGGAGGGCCACGGGGGCCGGCGTCCCTCGCGGGCTTCCTCGGCCGCGTGGGCATGGGCCGGCACCTCGCGCTCCTCCGCGGCGAGGAGATCGAGACGCTCGAGGACCTCTCCTTCCTCACGGTCCAGGACCTCGTCGACGTCGGGCTGCCCCAGCGCGACGCGGCGTCCCTCGTCCACCTCGCGAGCGTCTAACGGACCCCTGTTGTGACCTTCCCCGGACCCCCGCTGTGGCCTTTACGACGCCCAGCGCGCGTGGTGCGCCGCGTCCTGGATGTCCCAGTCCTTCGAAACGAACTCGTCCGCCGGGCAGTCGAAGAGGAGCCACGCGAAGAACGCGGCGACGTTTTCGGGCGCGTCGAGGCCCGCGGCGGGCGGCGGCCGGCCCGCGCCGCCCGCCGGCGCTTTCTCCGCGCGCAGGCCCTCGAAGTAGGGCCGCATCGCGTGCGCGGCCGGCAATTCGGCGACGAGCGCCCGCTGCATGGGCGTGTCCGCGACGCCGGGCATGGCGCTGCCCACGAGCACGGCCGGGCCGAGCTCGCCGCGCAGGGACTCGTAGACGGACTTGAGCGCCGCCTTGGACGCGCAGTAGGCCGCGAGGCCCTCGGCGCCGCCGTGCGCGGCGCCCGACGACACGTGCAGCACGCGCGACCCGGCGCCGAGGCCCGGCAGGAGCGCCTGCGTGAGGAACAGCGGGCCCTCGACGTTCGTCGCCATGGCCGCGCGCCAGCCGCCGAGCGTGAGCGCGCCGAGCGGCGCCGTCTCGCCGACCGCGGCCGCGTTGTGGACGACGACGGTCTTCCGCGGGGTCGAAGCGCGCGCGGCCGCCGCGACGGCGGCGCGGCCGTCCTCCGTGCCGACGTCCGCGGCGACGGCCGTGAAGCCGTCGCCGCACACGGTGCGCGTCTCCGCGAGCGCCGCCGCGCGCCGGCCGACGCCGACGACGCGCACGCCGCGCCGGCAGATCTCTACCGCCGTGGCGCGGCCAATGCCGGAGCCGGCGCCCGTGACGACGGCGACGTCGAACGCTGCGGCCGCGGACATCTGAAGCAGCACTGCAGCGGCAATGCGCGAGGTCATGTAGCAGCGCTTCGAGCAGCGCAGCCTCGTGAGAGGCCCAGACTAGCAGCGCCTCGTCACCAGCGCAGCGTCGCAAAAGAGGCCCAGACTACCGCCGTCGCGCAGGAGCTTCAACGCGGCATATTGAAGTAAACGAGAAGTAAATTTTAAAAACCAGCTTATGAGTACTCGTTCGCCAGCTCCGAGACCTGGGCCATGCTCATGCGGTTCGCGTGGTGGTAGTGCGCGCGGATGTTCGTGTTCGCGCGCGCGCGGCCCTTGTCCTCGCGTAGGTGCGTCACCGCCTGGGGCCCGTACTCGATGCCCGACTTGTCCGTCTTGAGCTCCGCCGTCGGGTCCGACCCCGTGAAGTCGAATTCGAAGTCGCCGTCCTCCGTGTTCATCAACGCCGAGGCCGCCGCGGCTCGTTCCTGCGCGTCCTTCTCGTCGACGACCCGCTGCATCTCGTCGAGCTCCTCGTCCTCGAGGTCCGGCAGCTCCTGGACGGCCTTGGTCTTCACGCGGTCGACGTCGTCGCCGCGGATGCCCAGCGGCCTCAGGTCCTCCGGGTCCGCGTTCGCGAGCGCGTGGCGGCTCCGGAACCGCGACCGGTCGAGCGATTCCGCGATGACCGGAATCTTGTCCTCGCCGCAGTGCAGCTTCG
>NW_008706087.1:3398-4628 GCF_000186865.1 Aureococcus anophagefferens
AGCCCGGGGGGGGGGCGAACGCGCCCCGACCGTCGTAATGCGCCGCGCGGTCCCGCGCGGGCGCGACACGCGGCCGTCGCACGCGCGCTAAAGCGAGTTCCTCGACAACCCGCCGGGTCGCAGCGCCCTTCCCCACCCCCTGGTGCCCCGGGGGTCCGCCGGGGCGCGTAGGTGCATCGAAAAAAAAAAGTCAAAAAAAAAGTGCCAATAGCTCCCATAGCTCGAGGGGTCAAAATTAACCCCGATCTGCTTTATCTTTCGACGCAGGAGGAGCTCGAAAATTTCAAAGCAGCTCGACGCACGCAATCGTCTCCTCCCGCGTCCAAATATCCCCCGATTGCCCCCCCCCCCCTTTCCCCTCGCCGCGCGAGCCATGTACTTGGTAAAAAAACGTTCGAAAACGACGAGCGAAAACGTGGAAACGAAAACTGGATCGAGTTCGTCGTTTCGATCTTTCACGCCCGCCCCGTGTCGACCCCCCCCCTCACCCGCCCCCCCTCCCCCGCCCCCCCACCAACACACGGCCTCCCACCTCGCGGCCCGCCGGCGGCGTGGTCCCTGAGCGCGACGTTGATGACGTCGAGTCGTTGACCTCGGGTATCCAAGCGCCGAGGCGCGGCCGGGACCCGCCTCCGCTACGTCTTCGAGTCCTCGGTGCACGTCAAGCGCATGGAAGCCCGGCCTCCGACCTCGTCGCCCGCCGGCGGCGTGATCCGCGTCGGGCACCTCGACGACGGCGAAGAGCGACTCGCTCTCGCGCGGCGCGGCCGGCGGCCGGCGCGCCGGGACCCGCTCCGCTACGTCTTCGAGTCCTCGGTGCACGTCAAGCGCATGGAGGCCCGGCCTCCGACCTCGCGGCCCGCCGGCGGCGTGGTCCGCGGCGGGCACCTCGACGACGGCGAAGAGCGACTCGCTCTTGCGCGGCGCGGCCTGCGGCCGGCGCGCCGGGACCCGCTCCGCTACGTCTTCGAGTCCTCGGTGCACGTCAAGCGCATGGAAGCCCGGCCTCCGACCTCGCGGCCCGCCGGCGGCGTGGTCCGCGGCGGGCACCTCGACGACGGCGAAGAGCGACTCGCTCTTGCGCGGCGCGGCCGGCGGCCGGCGCGCCGGGACCCGCTCCGCTACGTCTTCGAGTCCTCGGTGCACGTCAAGCGCATGCAAGCCCGGCCTCCGACCTCGCGGTCCGCCGGCGGCGTGGTCCGCGGCGGGCGCCTCGACGACGGCGAAGAG
>NW_008706088.1:0-865 GCF_000186865.1 Aureococcus anophagefferens
CTGAGTCCAGCCAGGTAGCACTGAACGGTTGCTGTGTCGACAAAGTTGACATGAGAGTCGCCTTTCAACTCTTCTTCCTCGTCTTCTTCGTCTTCGCCAGCAGGTGTGTTGTAGAATCTGTCATTCATGACGGCCAGTGCTGCCGCAGTAGCTTCAGGACTCATCTTAGCGTGTTTAGCCACATCCAAAACATCTAAAAGTGCACAGATGAGATTATCTTGCTTGTCTTGGCGAGTAGGTTTGTCTGGATCTTCCCTAGCTAGTTCAGGTGGTTGCTGATAAGTAGATAAAGCTTGAGCAAGTTCTTTGTCAACCTCCGCAACAGCATTCCAGTCTTGACGAGACTTTGCGTCCTGTAACTTTTCGTGAAGCCTTTTACCTTCCTGCCAGGGTTTTACCATGGCTCGTTTTCCAGAGCTAAGGTCAGGGGTCCTACTTGCCTTTTCATTATAATATGGGACAACACGCGCGTTGCCTGGCGATCTTCTGTTCCATTTATGAGCATCGTCAAGATTATCCTTGGCTCTCGAGAGTTTATCTTTTATTCGCTTTCTGACTTCTTCGATGCGGTCATCATAACGGTTGTAGTAACCTTTCTCTCTTTGAGGGGGTCTACCTCCGCCACGCTGACGCTGATGGAGAGCAAAAGCAGAGTAATCAGCCAGAAGATCTTCCTTGGAATCGAAATCACCATAATCGTCGAGATCATCCAAAATATCGGATAAAATGCCATGGTCATTTTGATCATCCCGAGGTTCATAAAGCTGTTCACGTTGCTGTTGGAGAATTGCAAGAGCATGACCAGTGACTTTGACTCCATCAACCCATTCCGAGTTGAATGCACCAGCCATAAGCGCTCTGCCGG
>NW_008706088.1:3604-4625 GCF_000186865.1 Aureococcus anophagefferens
GCNCACGTTCCAGGTTACTCAAGTACGAGATATATCTTCTGTCTCTCTCCTCTTAGAGAGAGATACCCCAAACTAGGGTAACAAGAAACGTTGATGTCGACGTTACGGGGGAGTGCAGTGTCATCTCCATAGTGTGACGTAAGGAAATTTTTTAATTTGAGTAAATTGAGAGATATGTGTATCACGGTCAATTGTGATATTAGCAGAACCACCAGAAACATCAATTAGAGGTGTCATAATTGTTGTTTGAGCAAGAAGGGAAGGGGTGTGGCCAGTCGACGCCGCCCGTGACGAGGTTCTCCACGACCCAGCGCTCAACAAGGGGCGAGTTCAAGACCTCGAGGACGCTCGCGTCGTCGTTCGGTCCGAATCGCGCGTCGACTTGCAGGGGGAGCGTCGAGTCCTCGGACCCGCTGTAGAGGACCACGGGACGCGTCAGACGCGGCAGCACGCGGTTCACGAAGAAGCGGATCGCGTCGCCGCCCGTAGAAGTTGCGGTTCCCGAGCCACACGGTCCGTGGGACCCTCCGCCGCCGGACGAGGTACGTCCGGAAACCGCACGTCCCGTTCTCTCGAAAGATGATCCAGTCGCAGAGCGAGGCGACACCAAAGTCCGGGACGCCGACGCGCGGATGCCGCGTCGTGTGGAGCGCCCGCCAACTGAGGTTGCCGGGACTCCAGTTTCTGAGTTTCTCGCTGAGATTGAATTCATTCGGTGATGTCGGCGCGTCGGGAACCGGAGCCGGCGGCGCGTCGTAGACTTTGAGGAGGTGGGTCGTCTCGTTTTTGGCCGCGAGGAGGTGGGTCATGGTCTGGAACCACTCGCGGGACGCGGCCGATGCCGGTGGATGCGCCGCTCGTCCGAGTAGTCGAGGCGGACGAAGAGGCAGTCCACGCGTTCGCAAGCGGCGCGTGAGTCGAAAAATCGCGCGCCGCGCCGCCCCGGCGGTATCAGCGACACCGCCGACGCATTTCGCACGCATGTCTCGTCGACGGCCCATTTCCCGAACGCCGTCTTCCG
>NW_008706089.1:0-1503 GCF_000186865.1 Aureococcus anophagefferens
TTGTGTGACGCGGTTCAAGGTACTGTTTCGTTATGGCGACCTCGACGCCGGCGCGCCCTCGTTTGAGCTAGCGTCGCGTGCTGACCCCCAATCTTGGAACAAAAAGGGGCCTCCTCCGTTCTTATGCAGATTGTTTGTAGAATGTGATGAACAGGCAAAGTCACGTCGTGGAGGGCGCTATGGTGCACTGATGTATCAGAGTGGCAGGTCAACACACGTTCTCCAGGCGGATGCTCGGCAGTTGGAATGGTTCCATTTCGAGGCAGCATTTAACTGGCAGACTCACATGCTCGACCTGTCAGCCAATGGTAGTTTCTGGCGACTTCCTTTCTCCGCGTATCCGCTATCATCCGTCTACATTCGCAACGTTCGTGGCGCTGGAACGTCGTCTGCTGCCTCAGACTTTGGAGACATAGAGGTAGACTACTGTCGGATGTCAGACCAATGGGATAAGTTCAACGAGCTTGGCGAAGTCCTCCCATACTCGTGGTACAGTGCGCGGATGCTCTACCCCTATGACCCTGCCCCTCGCGACGCGATGCGGCCTACCTTGTAACACGTCGATGTCACGTCGGTAGGGGGGCAGCCGCCAGGGGCCTTAGGGGAAAGTGGCTGAGCATCGCCGCCATTCTCATCCCCGTCGGCCGCGTTTGCTTGCAGCAGCCTGCAGAAGGGAAGAGAGGAAAAGCAGCAGAAACCACCATCCTCCCGGAGCGAAAAGCAGAAACAAAAGCAGCAGACAGGAAAGCTGCAAAAGCAAACTTCCTCCTTGAGTGTGATCATCGTCGTCCTCGATCACCCTCCTCAGCTTCCTGAGCACTGGCACAGCCACCATCTTCCCCCTTGAGTGTGATCATCATTCTCCTCAGCCTGTTGAGGAAGGTTGAGTGTGATCATCCTCCTCCTCAACTTCCTGAGCAGGAAAGCCACCAGCTTCCTCCAGGGTTGAGTGTGATCATCATACTCCTCAGCTTCCTGAGCACAGCCACCAGCTTCCTCCAAGGTTGAGTATGATCATCATCCTCCTCAGCTTCCTCAGGCTGAGCAGGAAAGCCACCAGCTTCCTCCAAGGTTGAGTATGATCATCATACTCCTCAGCTTCCTGAACACAGCCACCATCTTCCTCCCTTGAGTGTGATCATCATCCTCCTCAGCTTCCTGAGCAGCAAAGCCACCAGCTTCCTCCAAGGTTGAGTATGATCATCATCCTCCTCAGCTTCCTGAACACAGCCACCATCTTCCTCCCTTGAGTGTGATCATCATCCTCCTCAGCCTGTTGAGGAAGGTTGAGTGTGATCATCATCCTCCTCAGCTTCCTGAGCACAGCCACCATCTTCCTCCCTTGAGTGTGATCATCATCCTCCTCAGCTTCCTGAGCAGGAAAGCCACCAGCTTCCTCCAAGGTTGAGTATGATCATCATACTCCTCAGCTTCCTGAACACAGCCACCATCTTCCTCCCTTGAGTGTGATCATCATCCTCCTCAGCCTGTTGAGGAAGGTTG
>NW_008706089.1:1561-2507 GCF_000186865.1 Aureococcus anophagefferens
TTTACCTATAGTTTTGCCCCCCCCCTATACCATACCCCTTTTGTTGCCCATAAATAGGCGCAACGAGGACTACATCCTCGTGCGCAAGTACGAGCCGGCTCCGCGGACCGCGACGCCGACGGATGGGGCGCCGGCGCCCGCGAAGCTGAACCTGGGCAACAAGACCGTCTGGCTGCCCACGGCGGACATCGAGGACATCATCGTCGTCGCCCACGCCACGGAGCACATCGGCGTGCCGCTCAACGGCCTGAAGGACGTCTACGTCATCGACCGCGTCTCCGGGAGGACCGTGCCCGCGGGCAAATGGGCCGCGAGGCCCGAGGACGGCGAGCACGGCCGGCTCATGGGCCGGCCGACGCTGCTGCTCTCGCGCACGTCGAAGGTTTTGCGGTGGCGGTTCTGTCTGCGGTCGCAGGTCTACGCGCTCCTGTCCGGGGACGCCGTGAGCTCGGTCGCCGCGGACAAGACGGGCATCGGCTACGCGACCAAGAAGCTCGCCATCGACGTCATGGACTGGGACATCATCAAGCGCCTCGTCGGCTGCGCGGACGACGGCGGCGCGGCCCTCACGCGCTGCGTGGAGTCGAGCGGAGAGAGCAAAAAGTGGTCTCTCCGTCCCGACGACGTCATGAACGTCCGGCGCGGCGCCTCTACGACGATCCAGACGATCAACCTGACGAGCGACGCGCAGCTCGAGGACGTGACCGGAGCCCTGGGCTCGCTCTGGAACGTGGGCGTGAAGGCGAGCCTGCTCGACGGAAGCGAGTCGACGGAGGTCGGATTCGAGGATCCCGAACGGGCCGACGACGCGGACGAGTGCGTGGCCTGGACGCTCAATACCGTCGTCGGGCACGATGTCTTCGACGGGTCGACGCCCCTGGAGGAGCCTACGGAGCCCGAGACGGCCGACGCGAAGGACGACGCGGTCACGCGGCCGCCCGGCGCC
>NW_008706089.1:2557-4667 GCF_000186865.1 Aureococcus anophagefferens
GGGGCCTTGTCGCTTTTTTCTGCCAACATCGGCTCCAAATTATCCACCAGTTCCAAAGCATCCCTCTCAGGACAATTCCTTTTAGTGTGGTCAGTGACGAATCTGAAGCAGCAATGGCAATAATGCCCCTTTTTTTCCTTTCCGTTTCCCTGGGCCTTCTTCGTCCTCTCTTTTCTTTTGACGCTTGGGCGCCCGGCACGGGGCCTGTAGGCGGGGGGCATGCAGAGTTTGGTATCTTTCAAGTCTATATGGCGTTTCACATCATGCATGTTCGGAACACGTAGAGATTCGACGACAAGGGTTCCGTCTGCCTCTTCCGTACAGTACACGTCTTTCCATGCCCGCGTTGTGTACTTTCTATCTGTCAAATTATAGAGATATTGCCCATTTTTTTTGGTCGCGACATAAGCATGCCTACATGGGACTCCTTTTTCTGTTCCAAACGAGCAGTCGCAGGCCATGCCTGGATTCCTGTGTTTCAAACGATCGAAGACCACATGGGCATCACCGAAAGTTGCGTCTTTCACTGTCGCACCCACCACTTTACCATTCGCATACGTGAGTGTCACATGCCTCTCTTGTATGTGTGCTGCTGCCGTTTCCTCCTCCCTGACTAGCGCTGCTACTTTCGGGGGGAAATGCTGCTGCCAGTCATGCGCTTCTTTGCTCCTGCGCTCGTGGTGCTCCTGGATTGATCGTGCCGCCTGGAATAGGCTGTATGCAAAATGGCATGAACGAAACGGCATATCCCTATGGTTTGCACTTTCCACACATGACGATGTCTTCAAACGACCTAGCTCTGCCCTTAAAGGGAATTGGTTTTCTGCAGACCATCCCTGTCCAAAAATCCGCTGCTTTGCTTGCGCATCATCATTGATGGCGTCTATCGCATGTTCCAAATCAGATGTCGTTGTTGCGTGATATGCTTTGGCGTACAGTTTCGCACATTTAGCGCCATGTGGCCCTCTTCCAAGGGCCTCTGACCTGTGCTTGAAATCAAGAAAATGAGTGACACCACCCAATTGGTATCCGTGGGCCGCGTCTCCTCCCTTGGAGGCATCAGATATGTCGACTGTCGGCACGTCGAACTTGTCAACGAAGCTTTCGTAGCCCGGTATGGCCATTTTGGTACCATTGTTCAAAAGGACCCATGTGTCCTTACTCTCATTTGATAGACACCTCGCATGACATATATCCACTATGCAATTGTTTTGATCCGCTGCGATTCTCGTCCCTAAAACGCCAGGGTGTTGGCAACCTGCCACTCTGTGACAATGGGCAAAATCACTAGCGGTGACCTTGAACAAATGTTGATCATAAGTCTCGGAAATTCCGGGTGGAGCGAGAGTCCAGCCCCAAACAATCTTGCTCTCTGGGTCGAGCTGAATCATCTCTGTTTCGTTGAAAGCCTTTGCTATGAAACCGTCGACTGGCTTCCCTCCACCTTCGGCTTGTTTCCGCGCATATTTTTGTCTTTCAGCCCAAGACGATTTACATATCTTTATATACTCACTTTTGAATTCCTCTGGCGTTTTAATTACAAGTTCGCAATGCCAACCCAATTGCTTGAACGCCGCCACAAGGCAGGGTAGTAAGTGCAGCATCTCCTCAGGTGGTGCACCTACTATCCATGCTACATAGTCCTGCTTGAACCTCCCTAACCACGAGTCACATAAAGTCCGATTGACTTTCGGTTGCAGGTGCTCCCTTAGAACTGCTGACGAGAAAGTCTTTGTGTTTATCTGATGGCCGAGGTGTGCTACAACCTATGGAAGAAATGGTCATAAACTTTTTTGAAAAAAAGGGGGGGGCTATTCACTGGGAACAGGTCGATATTCTTGTACGCAATGGAGCCTTTCTGTTTCGTCCTCTTGAGATCGGTACGTCTGCATTGCTGGTCAGTGCATTGTGAGCACTTCCAATCCCGTGCTTTTGAGTCATACTTGAAAATGATGGAACAACATTGTGATTCACAACCATACTTTGTGATTCGCTTGGTCACTGCATCATGCAGGAGACCTGGATCCGCCGCCTGCTTTCCTGCTGGGCCATTGTGCGGTGTCTCGTTTAGTCGGCGTTTTTCCTCTTTTGCCTGAAACTGTACATCAGT
>NW_008706090.1:0-4464 GCF_000186865.1 Aureococcus anophagefferens
CTTTGACCGGAGGAGCGCGCGGACGCGCTTCGCGCGGACGCCCGCCGCGGCGCAGCACGCGAGGGGCGCGTCGCCGTGCTTGTCCTTGGCGTCGGCGCGCGCGCCGGCCTTCAGCAGCAGGCGCACGACGGCGACGTGGCGGCCGACGACGGCCAAGTGCAGCGGCGTCCACCCGTCGAGCGACTCCTTCGCGTCGAGCGGGCCGGCGGGCCGCTCGTCGTCGCCGCCGCCGTCGTCGTCGCGCGTCGCCCGGCGCACGGCGTCCAGGATGATGCGCACGTGCTCGTCCTTGCCCGCGGCGGCGGCGTAGTGGAGCCAGCCCCAGTCGTGGAGGCCCTCGACGTCGTCGACGCCGCGGTCCGCGATGGCGTCCTCGAGATCCGCGGGCCGCGCGCGCGTCGCGAGCCAGCCGAGGCTCTTCCGCAGCGCGTCCTCGGCGTCGCGGTCCCCGCGGAAGTCGTCGACGGCGTCGAGGCCCCGCGCGCTCTCGACGATGCGCGGCGGCGGCGGCTTCGCGGGCTTTGGCTTCCGGCGCGGCGGCGGCGCGGCGTCCGTCGCGGGCCCGCGGCGCACGCGGGCCTTGGCCACGCCCTCCTTGCGGCCGTAGAGCTCCCCGAAGTCGAGGTCATAGGTCGCGCCGCTCTCCGACACGTGCAGCACCGTCGCGGCGCGCCACTTGCCGCCCTCGCGCCGCTGCGCCTCGACGGACGCGCCCTCGCGGAACGACGCGTCGGACGCGCTGCTCGACGACGACGCGTCGTCGTCGCTGTAGGAGTCGTGAGAAGGAGGCATCGTTGACGGCGTTATTACGTTATGCGCACCTTCCCCAGATGTTTCCCGGCAACAATAAAGGGGGCAGCCCGGCCTCGCAATATGGGGGCGTGACGAGATCGATCGCTTCCTCGATCGATCGCTTCCTCGATCGATCGCTTCCTCGTCGCGCGCCCATGCGCGTCGGCGTCCTGGTCCTCGCCGCCGCGGCGGCGGCGCGGCAACCGAGAAAACCGCTCGAGCCGCCGTCGGACGCGTCGTCGGCGGATCTCTGCCCGCCGTGCTTCGAGCTCGCGCGCATGCCCGCGCACGGCAACCGGTCCATGCAGGCCCTGCGCTGGCTCCACCTCCCGAAGAGCGGCTCGACGTTCCAGAACTCGGTCTTCCACTGGGCCTGCCCGAAGATGCCGGAGCGCGCGGGCTACGGGCCGCGCGCGACGCCGTTCAAGCTCAAGAGCCTCTACACGAAGGACCGGCGCCTGAACCGGACTTTGTGCGACCGCGACGTCGACATGACGATCCCCGGCCACCCGCCGGCGGAGGAGCGGGCGCTGCCGCGCACCGTGGCCATGTTCCGCCAGCCGCGGCAGCGCGTCATCTCCGCGTACCGCAACGGCAAGCACTGCGACGGCTTCCAGGAAATCGACAAGGACCCCAACTGGAAGCATTTGACCGTCGCCGAGTACGCGCGGCACGCGGGTGCGCCGCGGCGTCTCGTTGTTCGAGCACGTTTTGGCCTGTAAACGTCGTCGTTTCGAGAAGACGTCGGCCGGGAACACGACCGAACGTTCTCGCGCGGCAGGCATCCCCGGCTGCACGACGCGCATGCTCCTCGGCGGCAAGTGCGCGCGCGCGCGCCACGTGACGCGCGACTTCGACGCCGCCAAGGCCGTCGCGAACGTCCGGCGCCTCGCGTTCGTGGGCATCCTCGAGCGATGGCGCGAGAGCATCTGTACGTCGTTTTTTCCCCCGGAACTGCCGACGCTTCTTCCGCCTAGGCCTCTTCCACAAGATGCACGGCGGGCGGCCGTCGGCCGTCGAGTTCGGCATCACGCACTCCACGCGCGGCGACCTCGCGAAGAAGGCGGGCCTCCACGAGGCGCCGAAGCCCTACGACGAGAGCGTCCTCGAGGGCGTCGAGGACCCGGACGAGGACGCGGTCTACGCGGCCGCGCTCGACGTCTTCGACCGCCAGCTCCGGCGCCACGCGCCGAACTGCCCCCGGCGCTAACGTGCCGGTTAGAACGTGTACTTCCCCCCGGGCTTGTCGACGCGGATGACCTTGAGGTTGATGAGCAGCGTCTTGTCGAGCTGGTCGCCCTTGGACGTCAGGACGAAGTCGAGCGCGCGGCTCCCGGAGAAGCTCGACGGCTTCGGGCCGACCTTGTCGTGCCCCGGGTCCGCCATCTTCCCCTCGCGCTCGTCGCCGACCATGGGGTAGCCGATCTCCGGCGGGAAGACGAGTTGGCGCACGCCGCCCTCCCGCATGCCGAGGACGCCCTCCTCGACGGCGGGGATGACCTCGCCGCGCCCGACGACGAAGCGCGCGTAGTCGCGCTCGCCGCTGAAGTCGCCGCCCTGCGCGCCCTGCTTCATCTCGAAGGGGCGGCCGAAGTAGCCGATGGTGTAGCCCTCCCATTCGTAGACGACGCGGTCGCCCTTTTGCGCGGCCGCGCCCGCGCCGATCTTCGCGTCCTGACCTGGAGCCCGCTGGGGAGCACCTCGTAGCCGGGCTGCTTGCTGACGAAGTCCGGCGGGCGGACGGCGAGCGCCGGCGACGCGGCGACCAGCGCGGCCGGGAGGAGCCGCGCGAGGGCGCGCCGGGTCGAGGCGGCGGACGGCGTCGTTCTGGTGTGTTGAGGTGTCGCCGCGGTGCGCGTAGGAGCCGTGCGCAGCGCCGCGGTCGTCGCGGCGAGCGCGACCAGGAGCACGGCTGTCCTAGATGAGCTTGAAGCGCTGACCATCGTCGCTCCGGCTCGAGACTGCATCGACATCTTCAAGGTAGCCGTTGACCAAGTTATTGAAGGGGGTGCGCGCCCGACTGCGTCCGCCCGGGGAGGGGAGGCAGGTCCGCGGAGGGACCCCCGCGGAGGGAACCAGACCGAGCAGGCGCGGGGCGGCAGCTCCTGCGTGAACTCCAAGGTTGACTCAAGGTCGGTCTCTCCGTGGACCGGGGGAAGCTGAGAACGACCACCACCACCGTGCACGGGGACAGGAACTCCGGGTGGACCAGCCCGATTCACCTCAGGACCACGAATGGCTAGCCGAGGGCGCACGCCGAAGAGGACGCCCGCCGGCCAGCGGGCGGGAAAGGAGCAAAAAGAAGCGTCGAGGTTGAAGAACCGCGGCCCGCGGCCGCGCCGATGTAGAAGAGGAGGACGCCGCTGAGGAAGAGGGGAATATGAACAAAATCAGGTCGAGCGCCGCGGAGGAAGCGCCGCAATCTCGCTGGCGTGGGCGACGAAGAACTCGCCGAACGTCGACGCGAAGGCGCGAGCAAGATCGTCGCGCAGCTCCGCAAGGCCGCCGCGCGGGAGCGGCGGGGCGCCCGACGCGGCCAGGAAGGCGGCGAAGCCGACGTCGGAGCACGCCGAGAGCGCCGGCGCCCGAGCGCCGCGCCACCAGCGCGCCGCCGCCTCGCGGCCCTGGCGGCCGGGCGTCCTCGACGCTCGCGAACCACGCGCGCCGGGGAGCATCCAGGTCAAGCCGCGCCATGCGCGACGCCGGGCACTCGAGGCAGACGTGGGCCATGTCCGCGGCCGTCCCGCGGACGTAGAGCCCGCAGAGGTCGCAGTAGCCCGGCCGCCCGCGGCCCCGGGCCGCCCACCGGACGAGCCGCGTCTGCGGCGCGAGGCGGCACGTCCCGCCCAAGATGGCGACGAGCGCGGTCTCCCGCCGGTCGCCCGACGCGCGCTGCTCCAGGATCCAGGTCCGCCGCCACTCGCGGCTCGGACGGACGGCGCGGAAGAGCGCGAGGTCGCTGACGCCCGCGGCCTGCCGCTCCGCGTACTCGCGGGCGGCGCGACCGACCGCGGCGCGCCACTGGCCGCGGTCGTCGCCCGCGCTCGGCGGCTGGAGCCCGAGGGTCCGGCACGCGTCGCGCGCGGCCGCGACGCAGGAAAACGCGGCCGCCGCAGGCGCCGCCTGAACCGCGGCGTCGACGGCCCGCCGGAACGGGCAGCGCGCGGCCGCGGCCGCGTGGTCCAGCGCTGACCGTGCCCGGAGCCGGAGAAGGCGCACGTCGGCGGTGACCTCGCCGAGCAGCGTCGCCATCGCGACGTGCGACACCCCGGTCGACGCGGCTCCGAGCGCGAAGCGGAACGCCTCGGTCTCGGCCTGGCGGACGGCGTTGTCCGCCGCCACCGAGACCTTGCCCCAAGCCGCTGCCGACCACGCGACGACGCTCCGCGCGTAGCTCACGTGGGCGGTGAGCAGGTGCGCGCGCTTCATCGAGCCGACCGTCGCGAGCGCGCCCGTCGCCGACGCGACCTGGCGCCGCATCTCCGTGGCGGCCGCCTGGACGTGCTTGGACCACGAGCCGTCGCGCGCGAGCACCACGCCTAGGTAGCGGCCCTCCGTGCCAATCGGGATGATGACGGTCAGGTCCGGCGGCGCCGCCGGCGAGACGCGTCCGGTGAGCCGAAACTCCTCGCGCGCCGGCGAGTGCACGAAGGGGGGTCCTCAGAGTCGACC
>NW_008706091.1:0-1067 GCF_000186865.1 Aureococcus anophagefferens
GAGCGCGGCCGTGAGGAGGCCGAAGAGCCAGCCGCGCCACCACTCGGGCAGCATGGTCTCCCAGGACACGAGCAGGCCGTCGACGTGCGCGCGGGCGGCGGACGCGAGATGCGAGGAGGTCGAAGACACCCAGTCAACGCCGCGGGCGCCGACGCCGACGGAGAAGAGGGCGAGCGCGAGGAGGAAATGCGCCGCGAGCTGGGCGGCGAAGCCCTGGGCTAGCGAGGTGAGGTCGAGCTCGCGAAGCGAGAAGAGCTCACGCGTTTTTGCGGGGCCCATGCGCTTCCTCACTGCGGCAATGGAGTGAGCCAATGTTTGACGGCAACACCAACCCCGAGTTTGTTTACACGCCGCGCTCGAAGACGTCGGCCTCGGCCTTGAGCTTGACGCCCTTGAGGAAGCCCGTCGACGTGACGACGCCGCCGCGCTGGCGCCACCAGGTCTTCGCGAGGCGCTCGATCTGGACGTCCGCGACGGACGCGTCCGCGCTGCGGTACTTGCCCACGGACCGGCGGAAGGCGCGGACGATCTCGATGGTGTTCGTCGCCGCGGACGTCGAGTAGTCGAAGCGCCGCTCGGCGAAGTCCTCGAAGGACGACTCGAAGGACTCGCGCGCGTCCGCGACGTCGCGACTCAGGGGCTGCGGCCGCCCGACCTCGTAGACGACGCCCGCGAGCGCCGCGCAGACGGCCCAGGCGCCGACGTAGGACGCGGACCCCAGCGCGGCGACGAGCGCCGCCTGCGCCGCCGCGCCGAGCGCGCCGTAGACGGCCGCGGTCGCAAACCGCAGCTCCGGCGGCGGCTCCGCGGCGTAGCCGGCCGCCCGCTCCGCGAGGAACGTGCTGTTGCGCTCCAGGAGCACCTTGCCCAGGGCGTAGGACGTCTCGCGGCCGGGCCGGATCTGCGACTCGAGGCCGAGCGGCGCGAGGAGCCAGTCGGGGCCGAGGTAGAGCGACAGCCCGAGGAGACAGGCCGTCGACGCCGCGACGACCTCCGGCGGCAGGAGCGCCGCCGCGGGCTCCGCGAGGCTCGGGAAGGCGCGCGCGACCTTGTCGCCCTCGGATAGT
>NW_008706091.1:2448-4599 GCF_000186865.1 Aureococcus anophagefferens
GGCTCGCCGGACCACCCGGGCGCCCGGCTCATGATCTCGCTCGGCTTCGGGGACTCGACGACGGGCGGCTTCGCCGAGGCGCTCACCTACGGCGCGGACAACGGCGCGCGCATCTCGTCGAACTCGTGGGGCTACACGGCGCCGGACGTCTACGAGCAGGCCGTCCTCGACGCCATCGACTACTACGACGCGGCCGGCGGCATCGTCGTCTTCGCCGCGGGCAACGACAACTCCGCCAGCTGCTACTACCCGGGCTGCTACGGCGCGGTCGTCGGCGTCGCCGCCGTGAGCGACGACGGCGCCCGCGCGTCCTTCTCCAACTACGGCGACTGGATCGACATCTCCGCGCCCGGCGTCAACGTCTACTCGACGATCACGGGCGACACCTACGGCCACGCGTCGGGCACGTCCATGGCCTGCCCCCACACGGCGGGCGTCCTCGCGCTCGGCGTGTCGATCCATCCCGACGCGGACAACGCGGACCTCCTGGGCTGCCTCTACGACACGGCGAGCGACATCTCGGACGCGAACCCGGGCTACGGCCTCGGCGCGGGCTACGTCGACGCCCACGCCTTCGCCTACTGCGTCGAGGACATGGCCGGCACGCGGTCGCCGACGGCGACGAAGGCGCCGAGCGCCGCGCCGACGGGCGCGCCGAGCGCCGCGCCGTCGGCGTCGCCCCACCCGACGCCGGACCTCGCGGCCTTCACCGTCGCCATCACCACGGACAACTACCCCGGCGAGACGACCTGGGAGCTCGTCAAGGTCGCCGGGCCCGCGTCCTGCGACGTCGCCGCGGGCGGCGGGCCCTACGGCTCCGGGCCCCACGCGGCCGAGGTCCAGCTCTGCCGCGGCGCCACGTTCCGCTTCACGATCTTCGACGCCTTCGGCGACGGCATCTGCTGCGCCTACGGCGCCGGCGCCTACGTCCTGAGCTTGGACGGCGAGGAGCTCCACGCGGGCGGCGAGTTCCTCTTCGAGGACCACTTCGAGTTTTCCACGCGGAGCGCCGCGCCGTCGATGCCGCCGACGGTCGCGGGCGCGTCGCAGATCGTATCGCTGCCCGACGTGTCCGACGGGGCGTCCGCGGGCGCGCGCGTCGACTGGGGCGCACCGATCGCCTTGGCGGCGCCCGTCGCGGCCGCGGCGCTCACGCTCACGTGGAAGGACCAGGGCTGGGGCGGCCGCAAGGGCGCCGTCGGCCTCGCCCGGGGCGACGACGTCGACGAGCACTGCTGCGCGTACCACGAGTGGGTCACGGAGACAATCGCCTTCGACCTCGCCGACTTCCCGAGCGACGGGGGCCTGTTCCAGCCGTCCTACGTCGTCGGCGAGGGGGGCGGCCACGCGCTCTACGTCCTCGACGCGACCATCAAGTTCGACTTCGCGGTCGCGGACGACGACGACGACGACGACGACGACGACGACGACGACGACGACGACGACGATACGCCGACGGCCGCGCCCGCGCCCGCGCCGTCCGCGGCGCCCGTCGGCAACCCGACGGCCGCGCCCGCGCCCGCGCCGACGGGGGGCGACACGAGCCCGCCGACGACGACGCCGCACCCGCCGGCGGACCTCGTCCTCGCGAGCCCCAAGGAGCTCGAGAACACGATGCTCCTCTGGTGGACCCACGAGGACGCGGACAAGTTCCTGGTCTGGTTCTCCGTCGACGGCGGGAGCTTCGTCCTCGACACGCCGCCGGGCGGCGAGGATTTTTCGCGCGACTTCGACGGCCGCTTCTACCACGTGCTCCGCGACGAGGGCCTGCCCTGCGGCGCGGCGGTGCGCGCGCGCGTCTCCGCGGTCCTCGGCGGCGGCCTGGTCTCGGAGCCCGCGGCGTCGCGCGCGGTCACCGCGGCCTGCGTGCCCGGGCCGTCGGCCGCGCCGTCGGCCCCGCCGACGCCGGCCCCGAGCCACTCGCACGCGCCGTCGCCCGCGCCGACGCCCGCGCCGACGGTCGCGCCGACGCCCGCGCCGACCCTGAGCCCGACGCCGCGGCCGACGGGCGCGCCGACGACGTCGCCGACGCCGCGGCCGACCGCGGCGCCGACGCCCGCGCCGACGCCCGCGCCGACGCTGAGCCCGACGGCCGGCGGCGCCGTCCAGCTCTGCGACGGCCCGTCCCCGAGCATGGCCGTGAACATGGTC
>NW_008706092.1:0-1068 GCF_000186865.1 Aureococcus anophagefferens
CTAGGTTCATAAGTTAATGTTGCGTTCCGGCCGACGATTAGTAAGTGATCTTCGCCGCCGCGGCCGCGCAGCACGAGGCCATCATGTGCCGCTGCGCCGTTGGCATGTAGATGTAGACCGCGTCACGGTCCTGGTTGTCGTCGCGGACTCGGAGGAGCTCGATGTACGACCCGCAGAACCGGATGTTCGCCAGGTTCTCCTCCTCGCCCCAGACCGCGAGACTAGGGTTCATCTTGTACCAACCGGCCACCGCGCGCGACTCAACAATACTTAAATATCCGTAAAATCGCTTCACATATACCGCATCGCAAACCATATCCTCCCAGCCAAATTTTTTGGGAACGGAAAAATTCACCGCTGCGAAGCGTGTCGCGGCGGGAGGGGGTTCTGCCTAGCGGACGGGGGGGGCGCGCGTCCGACACAGAACCCCCATGACAACCCCGCCGCGCCCGCACCGCGCATCCCGCGCGACTGCCATTCACACGCCCGGTCCCCGCTGTCCGCGGCGCCGGGCGCCGGCGCGTGAAGGGCAGCCGCTGCGGCACCCCATCTGAGCGAGCGGCCACCCCCCAATCCCGCCGCCCCGCCGCTCCCCCACCGGCGACCCGACGCGCCGCCCACCGTCCCCTTCCCCTTCCTCGAGCCCGGGTCGCTTGCGACCAGCTCCCCCAAACAAAATTTTTTTTTCTTCCGGAACGATCAAGTTCGACTCGCGCGTCCGCGCGCGATCGACTTTTCAAAACAACAAAAATCCAATGTGAGCTGCACGGAACTAGATCCGACAATAGCCGGTCGGGTCGACTTATGTGTTCTACCGACCGAAAAGAACCAGCTGGCGAACGGTCCCTTGCCAAGGGCGTGCAGTGCGGATCCAGCGTCCCCAGCGAAACCGAAACAACACTCGCCGCACCCCTGCAGGTCGAAGCGTATACACCTGCCGCAGGGATCAACAGACCTTACCCCAACGCGCGCAGGATGGCAGCCTCTCTGGTGGCACCAGGACTAGGGACGGGTGATGCTCAGGTGTGATGCCCAGGTGTGTTTGGTGTGATGCCCAGTGTGACCCTC
>NW_008706092.1:2028-4593 GCF_000186865.1 Aureococcus anophagefferens
CCTCGTAGCGGCAGATGTGCCGCGCGGGCTTCCCCTGGCCCTGCGGCATGGGGCTCGGCGGGCCGGACAAGGACCTCGTGAACATCCCCGACCCGTCGGCGCAGCACGCGTTCAACGTCGAGGTCGCGACCTACGACGACCTCCAGCTCTCGGGCGCGACGACCGTGACGCCGAAGGCGCGCTTCGCCTACGGCGTCTCCCTCGGGCGGTCGGGCCACAACGTCGAGCGCACGGCGATCAGCGGCAAGGTCCAGAAGGGCGACGTGACGACGGCCATGAACATGCTCTGCCGCGTGCTCAACTGTGTGGAAACCAACCACTGGTTTGGGTGGTCCTGACCAAACTTGAGAATTCTCTAGCTCGGTCAAATCGAAGTCGATTCGGCTGATTTTTGGACGGATCGATCGCTCTCGTCGAGTTCTCGAAGCCCAGCTAAAGAGCTTGTGTCAAAACATTCAAATACGCTCACATTGAAGTCGGGTTGAAGATTTGGTTTCCACACAGGTGCTCAACGCCGTCGTCAACGTCGCGACGGACGTCGCGGGCGAGCCGCTCGCGCACTACGACTTCGAGTGCTGCCAGTGCTACCTCAGCGAGCTGCCCGAGAACGGCCACAGCGACGACGTCACGCTCGGCGCCCAGGGCGTCGCGGACGCGGACCTCTACGGGAGCGGCGACGGCGGCCGGCGCCTCGCGGCCGCGCGGCCGCCGGGCCTCGGCCGCGGCGACGCGTGCGCGGTCTGCGCGTCCGAGGACTGGCTCGACGCCGCCTGCGCGACGCGCGCGGGCGAGACGCTCTTCTGCCCCCTCGGCGCCGACGCGCTCCTCGCGGCCGCGGGCGCGGCCCGCGGCGCGCCGGACCGCCACGCGCGCGTCTGCGCGCTCGTCGACCCGCTCGTCGTCGCGGCGACGGGCGACCGCCACGCCTGCTGCGCCTGCCACGCGCCGACCGACGGCGGCGAGGAGGAGGAGGAGGAGGACGGCGGGGGGCGCCGGCTCCAGGCGGGCACGACGCGGTCGACGCGGCGCTGCAACCGCCTCTGCGACTGCGGCGCGCAGGGGTCCGCGTGCCTCGACAACTTCCCGCGCCACGTGCCGTGCCAGTGCGGCACGAACTCGGCCTGCTTCCCCGCGGACGCGACGGTGTCGCTCGCCGGCGCCTCCAAGCCCATGCGCGACCTCCGGCTCGGCGACGCGGTCCTCGACGGCGCGGGCGGCTTCTCGCCCGTCTACTTCTTCTCCCACGCGGACGCCGCCGTCGCGGCGCCCTTCGTCCGCCTCGAGCTCGCCACTTCGGGCGCGACCCTGACCCTGTCGCCGGACCACTACGTCGACGTCCGCGGCGCGCCCGTCTACGCCAAGGACGTGCGCGTCGGCGACGCGCTCGCGCGCTGGACGGGGGTTGATTTTGTGGCAGACGTCGTCGCCAACGCGACGAACGTCGTCGCCGAGGGCCTCTACAACCCCTACACGCTCTCCGGGACCATCGTCGTCGACGGCGTCCTCGCGTCCTGCCACTCGTCCTGGATCCTCGACGGGCTCGTCCCGCCGCGCGTCGCCGCGCCGGTCTACCAGCGCGCGTTCGTCGTGCCGCGGGTGGCCTACAAGCTCATCGGCCCCCGGGGCATGGACGCGCTCTTCGGCGTCGGCAACACCGGCGCCACGGCGTCCATCGCCTCCCAGACGGCGGCGCTCTTCGCCGTCGTCGCGATCCTCGCGGCCTCCGCGGCCGCGGCCTCCAAGGCCGCGCTCCGCCGATGAGCGCGGCTCCATCATTCTTTCCGCGGCGCCCTGCGCCGCCGGTCCCGCCCCTCGTCGTTTCCTCCCCCTGCAGAGCGGGGCGCCCGCCGACCGCCAATCGTTCGAGCGCACCGCCCCTTCGCTCTCGCCTTTTCCGAACTACCGCCTGAACATCGTCGAACGCGCGGAGGCGGGCGCAGCCTTAAGCCTCCTACGCGACCGTGGCGCGAACGACGCGGGGGTCGCCGTTGCCGTTGGTCAGGAGGAGCTCGAAGCTCCCCTCGGCCGCGCGGCGCGCGCCTCCCGCGTCGACGAGGTGGAGCGCCTCGGCGGCGACCGTGAAGGACACCGTCGTCGTGGAGCCGGGCTTCACGCGCACGCGCTCGAAGTCGAGGAGCTTCTTCAGGGGCAACCGCCCGCCGCCGGCGTCGACGTCTACGGGCTTCGCGAAGAGCATGATCACCTCCTCGCCCCCTTTGTCGGAGCTCACCTTGACCGAAACCGTGTGCGCCGCCCCCGCCGTGAAGGTCACGGCCGCGGGCGCGGCGTCGGAGAGCGAAAAGTTCGCGTAGGACAAACCAAAACCGAAGGGAAACGTCACGCGCTCGCCGCCGTAGTAGCGGTAGCCGCGGCTTTCGAAGGACGCGTCCGCGAGGGCCACCTCGTCAGCGTAGGAGGCGTCGTAAATTGTGTACGGGAGCTTGCCGAAGCGGTCGTTGTAGCCAAAGACCGTGTCCAGGATGACGTCCGCGGCGGCGAGCCCCGACGGCACGAAGGCGTCGATCACCGCGGGCACGTCGGCGACCCACTCGTCGACGGCGTACT
>NW_008706093.1:0-1570 GCF_000186865.1 Aureococcus anophagefferens
CGCCGTCTTCGCGTGGCCCGTGAGCGCGCTGAGGAAGGGGCTCCGCGTCGCGCTGTCCTCCACGGACATCTCGACGACGGAGAAGGCGTCGGACATGGCCTTCGTCAGGCCCTCCGTCGGGTCGCCCATGGCGCACAGCGCGCCGGTCGACCGAGGCGCGACGCGGGCAGCTTAGGGCAGCTTAGGGACCCGATTTCCGGATGGCTGGTCTATCGCATCGTGACTGATCACTGGTTGCGAGTTGCAGTGGATACCCCGTCGCTTGAACTTTTGCAAGCCAAGACAAACTTTGAAGAAATCCTAGCTTCTAGAGGGCTAGAGACCGTGTCTCCGCAGGAGTATTTCAGCGGCCGATGATGGAATCTCCACCTTAGAGGGCCCCGCGCTCCTCGAATCTGCAGCGACGTGAAACGATCCCAGTGGCTTTGAGGTCCGCAAACATGCGGGTGAGGCACATGAAAAGACGCGACATCCGGACGATTGCGAGGCGACGCAAACGGGCAGCCTCAGGGGGTGGAATGAGGCGCGGCAGCTTCCCCCGACCCGATTTTCGGTCCCCTTCGAGTCACAGAGCGTCGGGAATCGTTCGTCATGGGGGCGACCAGGTGCCCTCGCGGCAGCTCTTCGACTCGAGCCGATTTGATCGAGATTACCTCACCGGCTCCGAGAGGCGCGCGGCGCCGCGGGCGACACGGTGCTCACCGCGCAATGCATGAGGCGAGCTGTCTGGCGGAAATTCGAAGGTGGTCTCTGGCAGGGCATGCCGGGGGCGCATGCAAAAGTCCGCCAGACAGCTCGGACCTCAGCACTAATGCGAGCCCCTCGTCGGTCGCCCCCCACCGATAACGGCCGTTCTCGTCATCCACGGGCTGCCCCGACGCGAACTAAGTTGCTCGCCTTCGACCGATGGTCTTTCCCGAGCGACTCGCAGCCGGGCCCAAGGCGCGACATGGTCCACAGACCGAGCGCCGCGCCAAGTCCTGGAACCGCTGCATCGCGTGCCCAAACCTGGGCGAGGCGGCCAGGATCAACCAAGTGATGTCACGCCGAGCGTCAACATGGCAGAGTATCGACTGCAACTCGCAACCAGTGCATCGCTGATCGTGTTCGGCAAAGTGCTGTGCTCCTTGAACCTTCGGCTGCCCGAGATGGGCCGCCTCGCGGCCTGCGCCGTGGTCCTCGCTTCCCGTGCAGGCGGCCTCTACCTCGACGTGCCCGTCGACGGCCGCGTGCTGACCATCGAGTACGAGGCGAGCAACACGTACACGGAGCTGTGGCGCTACGCCGAGGCCTTTGAGGCCGAGCACGGCCTGCGGCGCTTCTACGACCAATGGGCCAAGTGCGCGCCCGTGATCTACGCGCGCTACAAGTGCGTCACGTCGGAGATCCTCAAGGCCATGCAGGCGCACCGCGACGCCGCGCACGCGCTCGCCAAGGACTTCGCGTACCGCGCGATGGGCCGATGGGACGCCTTTTACGCCGCGGGCGACGACGCGTGCTTCGCGGCCTACTGCGCCGCGCACGCGGACCTGGCGGACGCGCTCTGCGGCGGCGCGGCCTGCGACGCGCC
>NW_008706093.1:2897-4585 GCF_000186865.1 Aureococcus anophagefferens
GTCGGCCTGGCCGCGCACGCGGCCGACGCGCGCGCCGTCGCGAGCGGCTGCTTCGCGCTGCTCGGCGCCTTCATGGCCTACGCCGTCTACATCGCGCTCTGCGCCATGAAGGCCTACACCGTCTCCGTCGGCAACCTCCCGGAGCCCGAGCACGACTCCGACGACTCCGCCTACGGCCACAGCCACTTCCACGGCCACGAGAGCTCGGACTCGGATAAGGAGGACTAGGAGCGGAGTCGGAGCGGCGTCGTTGCGAGCGCGGGCCGTCATGCGTCGTGCGCGTGGAAGTTCAACTTGCATGTTGGAGATTCAGTAACGCCCGCCGGGCTAAAAAATATCAAAAGCAACACCTCAGGAGCTGCATCGTTGCGATTATTGAAGCAATTACACGCGATGGACGCGCTCCGAGCGTGGCCGAGTCCGCAGTGGTGAAGGTGTCTCTCTGCAGTAGGTGATTGCATGGGACGGGTTCTTCGGGCCACTGAGGCGGATTCAGCACATTTCCTACTGCAGCGGCCGACGCCGTGAAGTCGGCGTTCCGGGCCTCCATGGGGACGACGAAACGGCCGAGATCGGCACCGCGGGGTGGCCCTCCACCGCTGGAGATGTACTCGATCCCACCGGACACATACTGGGGACGGGGCTCGGGCGGTGGTGTCGGCCCAGACCGCGTTTCTGGACGTGGGGGCCGCTCGGGCTGCCGCGCCACGTTTCTATGCGCGAGTTGGCAGTCGATGTTTTCGACGTCGATGGCCGAGCGGATCAAATGGGACGCCCGCGGTACATAGACGAACGATTCCCGATGCTCCGTGCGCTCGAACACGGTCGAAAAGGGTGCGGGGGACGCCGAAAACCCTCTTCCGACCCCTTGGGACGCCCCGCGCGCGATGCGACGCAATCCTCGGGAGTGACATCCCGCGGGGAATGTGTCCGCGACAGGGTTCCGGTCCTCGCAGCCGCGGGGATCGTTGCGCAACTATGCGCCTGCGTCGAGCTACGGGCTGGAGAAGACGAGAACTTCGTCCATCGACGCTGCAAAAGGGCTGCTCGCAGCCTGATTGTTTGAGTTGCTTTTTCGAGAAATCAGTCGAGTTGCTTTTTTTAGTTTTTAGCCCGGCGGGGCGGTTGACCCCGAAGGAGAGCCGGGCACGATGTGCGCCCAGCTCAGAGACGAGCTCACTTGCTAGCGTAGGATCGATGCGACCAACTCGTGGCGGCCTCGTCGCGACGGCGGCGCTGCTGCTGGTTCGAGCGACCATGTCGTCGGCTGGCGGCGGCGGCGGCGCCTGCAATGACACGGCCGGCGACGACGTCGTCCGGCGGCAGCCGCGCCAGGTCGCCCACGTGGACCACCTTGCGCTGCCGCACAGCGGTTCGACGACCGTGGCGACGGCGCTGCGGCGCGCGCTCGAGGCGCGGGCGATCCGGGGCGCCGCGTCGTGCGCGAAATGCTCCGCCGCGGCGTGCGGTGCCGACGCGCTGCTGCCGGTCCGCGCGACGCTCGTCTACCGCGCGGGCCACGCGCACTTCCCGCTCGCGGAGCGCCGCGCGCACATCGCCTCGGACTGGGCCGACGGCGCCGTCTCCCGCGCGCGGGAGGCGTCCGGCGGCGCGCGCCAGGCGGAGCACGAGACGCGCATGGGCCTCCGCGGGCCCTCGCCGCGCGTCGCGCGCCCGGGCGCCGTCGT
>NW_008706094.1:0-1184 GCF_000186865.1 Aureococcus anophagefferens
ATCGACTCGCCTTACGCTCCCGGCGGGCGCGCCGCCGCCGCTGCCGGCGGACACCCCGCCGCCGCCTCGGCCCGCGTCGGGAGCGGGGGCGCCGTCGGCCGCGGCGGCGGCGCCGCGAGCGGGCTCCGCGTCTCGGCGTCCCGGGCTAGGCGCCAAATTACGCACGGCGTCTTCCGCGCGCCTGGGGGAAACCGCGGCCGCGCGCTCGGCCGGCGATCGGCGCGCTGGCGGGGCTGGCCTACGTCTACATGGTCGCCGCGCTCGTGCCGCGTGGGGCGGCTTCACGTTCGTCGCGAACATCGCCGGGCTCCACGCGTTCGTGCCAGAGAGACACAGAGTGCGTTAGGAATGTGTGAGAGGACCAGTAGAGCCGGTAGAGGCTCGGTAAGGCCGATGGTGAAGGCAGGGTAGGGTGCTCCTGTGTGTGTGGTGTCTTGTGCTCCCCCGCAGCGCGCAGGGTGAGCCAGGGCGTGGCGAACACGCGTGATGAAAGTGGTGGAAGAGCGAGACGGGTCAGTGCGGAATCTGGACCCGGCCCGTCGCGGAGTCGGCGGCCGCGTAGAGAGGAGCTCGTCGGTAGCGTCGGCGGCGTAGACGGTCTCGGTGTCGCCGTGGAGGCGGGCTTGAACGCCGGACCCGGGGTGCGCCGGGGGCGTGGTGCCGCTCGCGTCGGCGAGCGGGCTTGGTGCGTGCGGCGACGCAGTGGCGGGATAGTGCGCTGAGGTAGCGGGCCCTGGGGCCGTCGGGATGTACCGTGATTGCGGAGCTGCAATGGATCGAAGTTGCAGTCGCTCCCGTGGTCTTCTCGTGTGTACGAGGCTGTGTTCGCGCGCGTCGACGAGCGCGCGTAGATGGCGCCGTAGGGCGCGGCGGGCGACTCCCCCGGAGTGGAGGGGGAAGCCGTGGTCGGCGACGGCGCCGTGTCGCGCGTCGTGTGGCTGATTCGATAGTCGTGTTGTAGCGCCGTGTCGTGAAGGGCGCGGTTGTTCGCGCCGATCGGGACGCTCGCCGGCGCGAGCCGGAGAGGCGCCTGGGAGACTCCCCCGGAAGGGGGGGGGCGAGCGGACGGCGCGGTTGAAGGCGGGCCGCCGGCCTCGCGCTGCGACGTGACGTTGATGTCGATTGTCGTTTTCGAGCTCGCTCGCTCGTTTGGCGCCGGTAGCGGCGCCGGGTCTGCGCGACGC
>NW_008706094.1:1593-3386 GCF_000186865.1 Aureococcus anophagefferens
CGCGCCGACGTGTAGGCAGCCCACGGCGCCGCGAGGGGAAAGCGCCGCACGGCCGCCGCTCTTGGCTGCGCCCCGTCTCGGGGACCGTCGCGACCGTGGGCGTCAATGCCGGCACCCACGGCGCGCCCAGGGACGCCCAAGGGCTGCGCCTTTGGGCTGCCGCGCCCCCTCATAACCTTCCAACGACGGATGGCCAGAGATTTGCAGTCACGGTTCGAGCGCGCCGGGCGTGCCTGGCCAATCAGCGGCCGTCGGCGCCCTCGGCGCCCTCGGCCATTTCGGACCCTCGGACGCTCGGCTCCCTCGGACGAGGGGAAAATCCCTCAGCCGAGGGCGTCGGACGAGGGGGCGGCGCCCTCGTCCCGAGGGCGCCGAGGGCGCCGAGGGCGCCACCGACCCCCCTCAATGTGCGTGCTCGTGGCGTGCGGGCGCTACACGGCGAAGCTGCGCGTGGCCTAGAGGCGCTTCTTCCTCATCGGCACGGCGGGCGCGGTCCAGCGAGGGTTTGGGTGCTGCCGCTCAGTGGTCGGTGGGCTCGGAGGCTGCCTTCGGACGAGCCATCCTGCACTGGGCGGGAAAAGCGTCGGTGAGCTGCCAGTCCAGGGCTAGCGCCTGGCGCTTGGAGGCTGCCCAGACGCCTAGATCAAACGCTGAGCACGGCCATACTGGGCGGCAACAAGAGCTCAATGTGCTCTCAAGGTGCCTTTCGCATCCATCCATCGACGCCTCCGTGCGCGACACGCAGAGGCTGCGTCGCGTCGCGGCCCGACGGCTCGGCCGTTGCGCGCCGCGGCGCCATGGACTTTTACCGCAAGGTGCCCGACGAGCTCAAGGAGGCGTCGCGGACGGGCGGGCTCCTGTCGCTCTGCGCCTGCGGCGTCGTCGCCCTCACGCTCGTCACGGAGATCGGCGCCTTCCTGCGCACGGAGGTGCGCACGAAGATCGACGTCGACACGTTCGCCGGGTCGCAGCTCCGCGTGAACTTCAACCTGTCGTTCCCGCACCTGCACTGCGACTACGCGTCCGTGGACCTCTGGGACAAGATCGGGCGGAACCAGGCGAACGTGACCCAGAACATCGAGAAGTGGCAGCTCGACGAGGACGGCGTGAAGCGCATGTACCAGGGGCGGAACCGCCGCGCGTTCGACATCGACCACGACGTGCACCACCCGCCCATCGAGGAGATGCACGCGAACGGCGTCCACGTCTGGCACGTGAACGCCGACGAGTGGGAGGGGCTCCACGAGCACCACGAGTACGTCTTCGTCGACTTCTACGCGCCGTGGTGCCTCTACTGCCAGTCGCTCCGGTCGACGTGGGAGGCGCTCGCCGAGGAGCTCGAGAAGCGCGACCTCGGCGTGGCCGTCGCCGCCGTGGACTGCGTCGACAACGAGGCGTTCTGCCACGACATGAAGGTCCAGACGTTCCCGACGCTCCGCTTCTACCACCACGGCGAGCAGGTCAACGAGGGCGAGTACCGCTTCGACCGCACGGTCGCCGCGCTGACGGACTTCGTGACGCGCAAGCTCGAGTCGGAGAACATCTACCGCCAGTACCCGGAGGCGCGCGTCGCGCACGCGGCGAACTGGAACACGGACCACCCGGGCTGCCTCGTGTCGGGCTTCCTCCTCGTGAACCGCGTGCCGGGCAATTTCCACGTCATGGCCCACAGCAGGCACCACAGCCTCAACACGCTGCGGACGAACCTGAGCCACACGGTGCACCACCTCAGCTTCGGCGTGCCCCTCACGGACGCGCAGCACCGCAAGCTCGCGACCATCGACGTGCGCCAC